>NC_056739.1:290803195-290912964 GCF_019279795.1 Protopterus annectens | reverse complement strand
GTGTCTTCAATTGAGTATATTTTTTTATTTTCCTTTTGAAGTGAACTTGAAAAAGCTCCTTACTATGGAAGAAGTCACTTATTCAGCACAAAGCAGTAACCAGTTTTGAATTGTGTTGTGGCTTGACCTAATTCACATCATAGTGTAGCAAAAAAGCAATTCCATGGTGTCAAAGTAAAGAAGTGAATGCATTGAACAGAAAGAAAAATAAATACCTTACTTTAAGTTTTATCTAATATGTGTACAGATTAATTCAGTTACTGCTTTGCAGCAGGACATATTTAGGATAGTGAGATGAAACCGTTTTAACTAGAAATTATTTAAAACTGTCATATACACATTGCACATAATGGATAATATTGTACATAGGACTGCTGGATACTGTTTTGTTGAACCTGAAACATAAATCTGCATTTTTTTTATTGTACATCACTGTCCAGAAACAGAGTACTTGTTTGCCCAATGAAGTCTGCACCGGTCCTGTTAACGTTATCTGACTCAAAGCATGTGGTATTACCTGTAGATGATGATTCAGACTTGAATGTAGTGGCATCTTTCGACAGACGTGGCGAGTACACTTACACAGGAAATGCCAAGGGAAAGGTAAGAGACTTTAAAGAGTGCTCAAACACAAAGGTGCTTTGGGTGTCTTTTATCTAAGCCTTTTTTGACTGAAATGCATCTCATTCTGGTCTGTTATCTTTTATCCTTCACTGCAGGCTATTCATGATAGTTTGTATGGATCAACTTTCTTTCTTTTGATCACATTTCCCAGACATGACTCTCCACTGTGTACAACAGGTTGTAGTGCCATAGGAGCCCTAAGAGTACATGTCTTCTTACAGAAGTTCTTAACTGTTGTTTCTCCTTTATTCTGCCTAGCAGCCCAGCCTGGGTTTAGCTGTCACTTTTGTTGCACATTTCACCCACAAAAAAAGTTATTACTGTCTTTCCATCCCATGCTTTTTCTTGTTTTCAGCATTGCAGAGGTGAGCAGCAGCTGCAGTAATCAGCTAAGGATGGATTCTGATTTTGGTGATAATCTTCCTTCTTTGCTTTTGGGTGACTGCTAGCTGTGCACTGCAATGCATTTGATTCTTTAGGTTTTCATATTCTTTTAGACTAAGTGGGCAAACTCAGTTATATGCTGTATCATTTGATGTTTGCAGTGATTTTTCATTAAAACTGCCACTTAATTCTGCTCAGTGTAGCCACATCATTTTTATTTCCCAGGAGAAGATGCTAATTTAGTAAGAAGGCATTTTATTTCCTAGCATTTACTTTTGAGATATTGTTTTCGGGTAAGTAATGGTTTTAACACTCAGCAGTTGAAGTCCTCTTTTCCCATCTCCTTTTTCAGTTCCTTGTTTTTGCAAGTATGGAATTCCCCTCTTCAGTTGTTACATGAGCATGTGAATGAGGCCTTTTGCTTTGCCACAGTTGGAATTCCATTGTGCCGTGTAATTTTGACTCAAGTATTTGCTTATTTTTTCTTTGTGTAATAGTGGTTATTTGTTAATAGTTATTTGTTCATTATATCTGTTGCAATATGTTTTCCTTGAGGGATACTCTGTTCCTACTCCGCATGATATTATACATAAAAGTAGTAGTTGATGTGTGGTTACACACATTTGCCTAAAACACAAGTGTTCAAATCAGGAAGAGGTTAGCATACCTGCTCCTTTGCTTCTCTCCTCTTTTTGGCAACCTTGAAATGACAAATACTTTTTGTGGTTGTGGGGAAGCATTTGCTGTATCTCCCCTGTGTTTGGTAACCATGGAGGTAATTCTGCTGTAGTAAATTGAGGGTTTATAGCCCCCCCCCAAAAAAAAAAAAACAACATTTTGGACAAATGTTCATTTTCAGTTTTGTGAACATTCTGTGCATTTAGTGAATAATACTTGGATTTGCACCAGACTCATTCATTCATTCATTTAATCATTCAAAAATGTGCTCCCCCATAAAGTAAGTGTTTTACAGTGAAACAGTCATACTGTAGTACTCCATAAGCATAAAATTAGCATTTGATAATGCTCTTCAGCTAACATATGTTGCATATAAAAACAAAACCCTGAAGATGTGCTACAAAAAAGATGAGTAAATAGAGGAAGTTACTCTTTTTAACGTTAAGTACATATAAGAGCTTCTGATCCATTGGTGTGAAGAATTGCAGAAAAATAATTCTACAGAATATTTAAATCTGCAGTTTGAACTCCAAATCCTGGAATCCTTTAGTAATTTCTCACTGCTTGGACATAGACATTTAGCATGAAGGATGGAAGAGCTGCCAGATGGGCAGACATAGGTGGTCTATAAAAAGACCTTAAAGAAAATGTATTACTGACATGAAGTCATTGCATCTCAAGAAGCACAAGACGATCTGTATCAAATTTGGTTATAGTTCATTTGTGTGGTGGCATAATTGCATACAGCGGAAAGTTGTTGGTGCCAAGTTTGTAGGGGATAAGTTTCATGGAAATTTTCATTTTAACTTGACAACGTAATTGCTCACTCTTGTATGTAAGGTTGTTTAATTGGTAGTGTGATAGTGTGAAAATTCTTTTGTTACAGTGAGTGAAATGCAGAAATCCATTAAAGGGTATATGTTTGTAGTTGTCGAAGAGATACCTTAGAATTAAGTAACCAAAGTTTGAACTTCCTGTTTCCATTATGTAAATTGGTTGGGGGACAGGAAACTGCAGTCCTGTCCGTAACTGCAGGTGAAGTTTGTCAGTACTGGTTTATGTTATCCAGCAATTGAAGATTCGTCTCCAGATTTGCAACAACAAAAAATGAGAGCCAACACTGGTGATGTGTAGATAAGCTTTGGCTATGGTTCAGGTGACCAAAGTTCGATTAGAGGACCATGCTTTTGACACTGCTGGTAGTGGAGGCTGGGTCTGCACATTTTGGTGGAAGGGTGGGTTGTGGAACAGGCACATCTGCAGAGGTTCCCTTGCAAGAGGGGCAGGGATGCAAGTACATGATAAGACCTAGAGGCAGATAGGTTCATAGGTAGATACTAGGCTGTCTACCCTAGGGCATTTATAAGCCTAGCCAGAGTGTGTCGCTTTCGCTGTCCCATTGATTAATTAACTGATCCTCTGTCAAGCAGAGCCAATGAAGTGATCCCAGGGGTGTATTTTCTGTTACCCATGTTACCCAGATGTTAGACTCACCAAACTGCAGATGAGTGACACCTTTCATAGTGGGTGGACAGGAGTGTGCACCCACATAAGAAGGCATTGTGAGCTTCCCTGGTGGCGTGAGTCTTCAGTCCCCATGTCCTAAGGGTGACATTTGACCTTCACAGACCGTCATTGTGAGAATGTTATATAGGGCAGTAAACACCCTCATGACTGTCTGAAAGAATGTGTCAACCAAAGAGCTCTTTCCTTGAACCCAAGTGATAGCCCTGGGGAAGAGTTTGAATGAGTGTGCTTGATGGTCTGCAAGCATGGGGACAAAAACTCGTAAAAAAGGAAACTCTAGCTGTCTAATGTCAAACAGATTTGCTATTAAGTCTTGACAGGTCCCGCAGGGCTGGGTTTCAGCTTTTGATTTCATAGATTTACACTGGGATTTACTTGGATGCCTCTCTCTGGTGACAGTAAAGTGTTGCAAGGTACAGTTGAATGCTGTGTACAGAAGTGAGGGTGCAAGTAGAAATTTTTCTGCACTAGCTTCTTCCTTTTGGGACAGCTCTAGATCAAATTCTAGGTGGCATCTGTTTGTTAAAAGTGAGATATCTAAATGTGTAGTTCCTACATGTGAAAGTGTGACATTTCAACATCCTGAGGATGTTCTTTTTCTAGGAAAATGTTAGCATTTTGGTAAATCTTCCATTAGACATGAGACCTACATTAGAGTTTCTGACATGCTAAAGCAAGAGTGAATTCTTATATCAGAGAAGTGTGATTTACTACAGATAAGCCATCTAATGTTTAATGAAAATGATCACAAGATGGCAGGTTGTCCTGTACAGATGTCATTGCGATAGGGTGTGGAAAATGTGTAACATATGCTGCTAGTGCACAAAGGATCAACACTTGAGAATATTTGTTTAGAAGTCTTTCCAGGTTATACATCTCTAGCCTTTTTCATGCTGTCTGATAAATGCTTTGGGATCTTTTGATGTGACATAGATGAATGCTCGTAGTGGAAGGGCATTATTAATGTAGTCAGTGGATTGCTAGTTGCTGTTTTACTTGGGAGTGCATTTTGGCTGTTATAGTGCGTGTGTGGAGCAGTTTACTATCAAAATGTAGAATGGCACTTATGTGAAACTGGGATGGTCGAATGCATCTTTTCCAGTTTCCTTAATGCCGTTCTGAAAAATGTTCGAATACACATTAGCGAATAGTAGTGTACATTCGCTAATGTGCATATGATGTTCTGATAACAGATCGCACTATAGTGGGGCTCGTGAAATTTACCCTTTTCCTCACTGTAGTGTGATCTTGGAGTTGGAATATATAATATGCAGGGGGTGTCCCCTGCAAAACCATAAAAACTTGTGCTTCAGAGATACAGTTCTAATGGTACCTTCACCACAACAGCCTTGAGGGGCTGATGTCACCTCCTGGTATTTCAAATTATTTTGAATGCCAACTTCGAGGTAATCATGTTCGAGATTCTTTACAAGAAACATTACCAAATTCGACAATATTATTCAACTACACCACATAAATAGAAATGTTTGTGACTTTCCATATTTTGATAATAAACAGTATGAAACTGCTATGCATCACTTAGTAGAAGGCTGTATTCATGCAGCAAGATAGGGCTCAGCAGTTGCTGCAGCTGTGTACCATACTAAGGGTGGAATCAGACTGAAGCTTTTGTACATTCTGCTGGCTCAGTGGTTTGTGAATGTGACAGCCGTATGGAAAAATAAATATCATTGAATCCTAATTATTTGAGCATGGGTTGCTGAAAGCCACTTTCAGCTTACCAGACTTTGCCCTTCCCTACATGACTATGGTTTACCTGTCTTCAGCAAAATACTGTGTTGTAGGTTCCTTCAAAATGAATTTCATGAAATAGTACTCTGTATTTGGAATTAATTGATTTTGCAATGTGTTGGTAGAATACTCAATGTTTTTGTTTTTGACTGCACTGAAGCTGCTCAAGATTTACTTTAGTGGTTGGGTGCTGGAGGGGCTGGATGAGGTGAAGTGAGAAACTGATACTTTACTGTCTGACAGAGTTTAAGTAGTGCATGGGAGTTTCATTCTCTGTCTGCTATGGTCAGGTACCAACTAATTGCTTATCGCATTTCATTGTGGGGCATGAACAAGTCTTTGTCTTTTTGCTTAGGGTAGTCACAGTTCAGTGGTAAGTGTAATTAAACATAATGCTTGACTTTGAGGGTTGGATGCCCATTTCATCAGTGATGCATATACAGAACATATTTACAAAAATGTCTAACTTTCATTTTCTTTTATTTTGCAGGCAAGTAGGCTGATTAGCAATTTAAGGAATTGCTGTCTCCAGTGACTCAGTTCATATTAGATTGTTATGACCTTCTCTGGAAAGGACAAGCTGGAAACCTTTGACTACTTTGTGCAGTTAGGTGTTGTGTCAGTAAGCTGCTCTGAAAAATACCCGTTTTGAACAGTGTCATAAGACTTGGTATAGTGCTCAACGCTGAGAACAGACATATTGAAAAACACTTGGTAGAAAAAAAGTCTGCGCACCAAAACCCACACACTCATTGCAAATACATGCACATGCACAAATGCATGCAGTTGATCGCCATGTATTCAGACCAGAACACGCAAGCGCATATTTTGCATATGGGAACCCACACACACCACTGTCAGTTTCCCAAAAAGCTAATATAACCAATTCTGAGACTGCTTGTGTCAGAATTGTAAAAACACCCATCTCATAGCAAACACACACACAAATCTTGATCACCCATTTACTCAGAAGTGCCCGCACACTACCAGACGCCACCAATCACAAGCACCCTGCTTCTGTGCAAATGTGAATGCACATGGACACACTACCGACACCTGACTGCACACATTATAAGGACTTCCAGCACAGCACACTTAAACTACCCTTCCTTACAAGCACTGGCCTCAATCTACAAGCATGTTTGTAGCAGTCTGTACCATATATACAGCAGACCAGACCTGATTACTCAAGCACTTAACTGCAAGCACACATTGCAAACCCATGTCATTTCTCTCCTTTTGCTCCCCCCCACACACACAGCCCATTCATATAGCACCCATTTGACTACAACTCCTCGTACACATGGAGGTCAACTTTCACACCCAGACTCACTTCACAAATGCTAACAACGTCACATACATATAAACACCTAAAATCTGTTTTGTATGGTAACAGAATATTTATTGTACAGAACAAATTCCACTTCTCTGCAAGTATCCATGTTTATTCACACACTGTTGATGAATATTGTATATTTACTTAGTGTACATATTTGTCAAGAGTGTGCTTTTGATGAGTTGACTTTGATCAGCTGGGAATCGCCCATTAGAGATTTGACATGGCGGACCACATGTGTAGGAAGGACAAGATGAAATTACTTATTTTTTCCATTCATTGTTCTTACTGCTTCAGTGGGATCATTGGTGCACACACTGTCTGACAAGAAGAAAGCAAAAAAAGGCAGATCCTTATTTGAGAGTTCTCACCAGCTAAGACTGTAAGGTTGACCACTCCTTCCCACACAGATGCATCTCCACTGATGCTAGCTCCTCCAGGCCACAGGGTCGCTTCTCCCAGATTTCTCTATCTTTGCTTAAGTTGTCTTCACCAAGACTATCCCCTCTGTGATGTCAGGATTCTTCTGTTACCAGTATGGATTCTTCTGCTCATTGCAGAACAGTTAGTTTCTCTTTGGAAAAAGAGTTGTTTAAACTGAGTGCTTCCAGACCTCCTCCTGTTGCTTCAGTATGATCTCCTAGGTCTCTCAGGAGCCCTACTCATCTAGGTCAAGAGCATATGCTGTCTGCCTTTATCAAGACCCAAAAGTGGTATGGCATCATATCAGCCTTGACGGTTTGATTGCAGGGCTAAGGTTTGACTCCGGCTTCACCATTTACCTTTCCTTCTCTGGACCGTGTTTTATCATTGGCATTGTTTGGATCAGCTCCAGCTGTAGCACCAACCTCCTTGATGTGGATTGATCTGACTTCTCAGAAACCAACTGTTTCAACACCAATAGCGGTGATGCTGATCCTTTTGGTGCTGACAGTCTCTCAGTCCTTGGGGTCAGTATCAAGCCTTTGGCCCTTAGATTGTTGGCACCAGTTCCACAAGACTACTTTCAGTGTTGGAGTGTACAGCATTTGACAGTTTGGGACCGAAGGATTATGACTTGGTTTTCGCCCTGGAGGTTTTGGCACTCTTGATACCATGCATTTTTGCTATTGGCACGGATTCCAGTGGACTGGACCTGAATATTTTATCTGAGTACGTATTGTAGAAGGGAGCTATCCCTAATTCTTGTTTGTCTATAGCTGCATTTGCACCCATTCTGTCCCAGGACATCAGCGAGTCTGGACACTTGAGCAGGACATTACATATGCTCCCCCAGAACAAGAAGATGCTTAGGCTGGTACTGGACTAATCCGTGGTTTCCTGTGCTTTAGGCAGTACTGATGAGGCATGGGAGCCCTAGTCCTTCTGGATGTTGAAGTACAAGAGGAAGCACACAGACTTCCCTTTGGAGTCCCCCACCATGGATACAGATTTTGATGTTTAGAGGTTTCTCCCATAACCCCTCTGGAAGATCCATCCTTCCTGTTTAATATACCAAAGTCATTTCAGTTTCTAATACCATGATAGGAGTGGATCCCATTCTTAAATCAAAGTAAGATTAAAGTTCATGAAGTTGTTATTGTTTCAGTCTTTGATCTTAGCCAGAAGTGTTCTCAGCAGCATGTGGAGTTTGCCCAGAACTGACTTCTCCTGCATTTCATATGGAGTTACAAGTATTAATAGCATATCTAAATAAGACTGTAAATTCATTTTTGAGACCCATTATGCTACTGCTGGAGCTATCTAGGTATCCTTCTTCCACATTGCCCTCCTTTTTGCCTGCATATCAAGGTATTTTATGACTTTGCACCTCTCTGTATGTAAGACACTATAATTACTGGGTGTAGCAGTGTCACTGATCAATGCTACTTTTGTCTTCTTTTCATGGACTACTAGACGTGGTTTTTTTCCATCTATTTTTTGAGCTTTTGTTAATAGGTAATCCCATATGATATAAACTTTATCATTCTCTATAATGCTGCGTTGTTCATGTTTCGAATGATTCTCCACTACTTCAGTATTGTAATATTTGCAAAATCCCCCATGTAACAGTTGTGGCACATTATTATGCCTTTTGGTATACAAGCCATCTGCCATTAGTGTGTCACACCCAACAACAGAACCTGCAATAGTCTCTTTATCCCACATATTCGTGGACTTTGTAAACCAGCATGTATGTTTATAGGTTCATAGGTAGGTACTATCCTCGGATGCTAATATAACCTTTCATCTTTTGGTTTAAATTCACCTCTCCTTAATCATTTCTGTGTTGGATATTGATCGACATAAGGTTGTTCCAGGAGTTTTCTGTTCTTGCAAGTGTATATATTCCTTTTCCACATTTCTTGTCATCTTATCTGATCCTTCTCCTTATATTCTTTCTTTTGTTTTTTTTTTTTTTGTTTGTTTTTTTGGCACATTCGGTTACTGCCTGATTTTTATCTACTTGTGGTTTAGTTTCCATTCCTGCTTGCCTCTGATATGCCTATGCTAAACTAAGCAGGGAGGTCATTTTAGATTTGTTCTCTTCATTTTTCAAAACTTTCACTGTGATTGGATCTGGTGAGGTCAGCAGATATGTATGCAGTCCTACGATTGCAAATCAGTACATGCAGTTAATTTTGAGGAGGCTGATACTTCCTTCAGTAACAAGGAATATAAAATCTTGGTGTACACTGATTTTCATTTTTCATTTGATAAGCGAGAAGTATAGGTTCATAGGTTCATAGATTAGTACTAGGCTAACTGCTCTTGCGAGCCATTTTAAGCCTAGCCAATTATCCCCTGTGAGATTCAAACCGTGTACCTGGTGTTTGTAAGGCAAACACCTTAACCATTAGGCCACCCTCCCAACCTTTTTCTTGTTTTCTTGTCCAGCTGATGAAATACCTTTTGGGGCCAGTCAATCACCCTCAAAACTGAAGATCCTTCCTTTTTTTTAATTTCTCCAAGTCTTTAGAGTTTCTAATACCATGATGACAATGGACCCCACTTCTAAGTCGAAGTATGATTAAAGTTATTGAAATTAGTGTTTTATTCTTTGATGTTATCCGAAAGTGCTCTTCGCAGCACCCGCAGTGTGCCCAGTAATGACGACTCCTGCCATTCTTATAGGGTTATATGTTTTGGTAATGCATCTAAGTACAACTGTAAATTCTTTTTTTATAAGCCTTATTACTCCTTCTGCTATTGTAATTGGCTGGGTTATCCTCCTTCCACATTGCCCTTGTTTCTGCCAGCAAATACTGGTATTTTATGATTGTCTCTCTCTCTCTGTACACAAGACACTAAAGCCTCTGGGTATAGCAATTTCAGTGATCAATGCTACTGTTGATAATGGGTAATTCCCATGTGATATACACTTCATCATTTTCTATAATGTTTTGTGGCTCATGTTTCCAGTGTTTCAGCTACTACAATTTATGTTTGCACAAGCCCCAATGCAACAGTCTTGCCACATTATTATGCTTTTCAGTATACAGTTCTTCTGCCATTAGTATATCACAACCAGCAACAAGATGTGTGACTGTTTCCAGTTCTCTTTTACAAATCCGATATTAGTCTGTTTTCCCCACATGTTCAATAGACTTAGTGGACTACATACATGTTGGTTTACGATCTTATCTTGAGTAGCCAATATTAACCTTTTGTCTTTTGGTTTAAATTGACCTCTCCTTAACCATTTCTGAGTTCGATCCTGATAAACATAAGATTGTTCCAAGAGTTTTCGCTACTTACAAATGTATGTAGGTGCTCTACATTTCTTTACTTCTCATCTGATCCTTCACCTCATATTCTTTCTTTTGTTTTTTGGCACATTTCATTTACTGCCTGAGTTTTATCTACTTCTGGTTTGATTTCCATTCTTGCTTGATGCCAATATGCTTCTGCTAAACTAAGCAGGGAAGTCATCCTAGACTTTTTCTCCTCGTGTTTTATAACTTTCACATTGTTTGGGTCTTGTGAGGTCAGCAGGTATGTATGCACTCTTACAATTGCAGATCTATATACATGTAATCAATTTCAAGGACGCTCATACCTCCTTCTGACCATGAAATGTATAGTCTTGGTACGCACTGATTTTTATAAATCATTTGATGAGCATGAAGCATCCTTCTTGTTTTCCTGTCCAACCTATCCAACATGTTTTGGGGCTAGTCAGTCACTCCAAAAATGTATTTGGGGACAGGAAGAGCAAATTGGTTTATAGACTGGACTTTGTTCCTAGATGTCGACTCTGTTTTCAGTATCATGTCTTCTAAAATATTCCCTACTAGGTTTTATTCGCATTTGTTCGTATTTTATTATTGATCCTTCATCAGTTCTCAAATATTTATACACTCCCTCTTGTTCAAGTTCTTTATATCACATTCCTGTCCCAAACTGATGATGTGAAGTTGTTCTTTCTCGCCGTTCATTCTTACTGTTGGGTTCGGAGCCGGCACTGCAAAAGCTCGAGGTCATCAACCAGCTTGAGGCCAGCTCTCTATCCCATGATGCACCCTGGTCTTCCCTCAGATCTCTTTTGCCGCTGCAACTTGATTGCACGTTCACCAGCTCTGGCTGATGAATAACTTTCTTTAATTCTATTTTTTTCTGCTAAATAAGTGCTTATAATAGTTTAGCCTGTTAGTTAGTTATTTAGGTAGTTAGTTTAAAGCATAGATATTAACAATTAGTTACTTCTATAGTTAAATTAGTAGACATTAGTGGTCGTGTTATTAGGCCTTTCTTCTCCCTATCTCTAGCATTTATATTGTGCGTGCGCGTATCTTAAATTAGAGCCCTTCTTTTTTACAGGGCAGATAGTTTAACGTTAGCTTAAATTGATACCGATAGTTAAATTTTCTTAGAGCCTTTTTTTTTTTTTTTTAACAAGCTTTTAGTAGTTGCTTCAGTGTTGATATTTAGAGTTAGAGCCCTTTTATTTACAGGACAATAGTTGCTTGTGAAGTGTTAGTATTTTTGTACTTCTGAATATACTTGCTGTCTTTTTTCAACAGTTATATATTTCTTGAGTGTATTTGTCTCTGATACTATGCCTCATCAGGAAAAGGAAAAATCCAAGTCTGGATTCAAAAAATGCCCAAGATGTGGGCAAAAGATGTCTATCACTGATGGATGTACTGAATGTGTCTATTATTTGGGTGATGTGCACCTGCAGGAAAGCTGTGTTATATGCCACTCGTTTAGCTCCAGAGTGTTGCATGAAAGGAAAAGAAAACTCATGGATAAGGGTCTTTTAAAATCCTCCTTCCAAGAGTTGCTGGATAAGTCTGACCAGCACTCCAAGAAGCCTATGGAACTGACAAAGAGTCCATCGACTACAAAATCAGCATCCAGTAAAGCTTCGACATCTGCTCTACAGCCTACGGAACCAACTGTCTTTGTGGTTAGGAGCCGGTCCCCGACCTTGGAGCCAATATCTCCTACATTTAAATCTCCCATTTTACAATCGGTGGCTTCGTCACATTCTTCACGGGCCTCAAGTAGACTGTCTGATTTGGATGTGAATTGCGTGGTGAAGATGCTTTTAAAAAACAAGTAATCTCCGTTGTATCCCTGAAGTCTCAAAACAACCCACTAAAGTGTAGTGGGTCTAAAAACAAAACAGTGTAAAAAACTTCTCTGTGTGGAAGATTTTCAGTCCATATATTTCAAGTTAATCAATGTATATAATCAGATCAGACAATAGTAGTAGAAGTAGTGAACATAAACTCGTCAAGTCAAAAAGTAATAATAGAAAATATATAATTCTACAGCATTACTAAGTATTCAAAAGTAATCCAAGCAAGGCAGGTCGTCTGTTTCCAGTCAAAAATCCTTTATTAAGTACACAGACAAGTACTTAATAAAGGATTTTTGACTGGAAACAGACTACCTGGATTACTTAGTAATGCTGTAGATATATTTTCTATTATTACGACTTGATAAGTTCTACTTCTACTACTATTGTCTGATCTGATTATATACAGTGATTAACTAGAAATATATGGACTGAAAATCTTCCACACAGAGAAGTTTCTTACACTGTTTTGTGAAGATGCTTTTACAGATACCGGCGCTGGTAAAAATTTTATCAGCACCTTCCCGGGGTCTTCGGAGCTGACTTTAGTTCACCCAACATCTTCTATTCCTCCTCCGGTCTGCATGGAAGTGTCGGAGCCGTAGTGCGTGGAACTGATGATTGTGGGATCTTTGGGACCGACACCAATTCTAGGCTTATCGGCCCCTACTGTCCTGATGTCTTCGGCGCCGACCGACGGATCTCAGAGCCGACACTCGCTGGTTGGCTCCGGGGAGGATAGTAGAACCGACTTGTTGGTGCAGACTTTACCTCTCGGGGCTTTGGCTCGAGTGAGTTCGGCCCCGACCTCTGGCTCGGAGCCCTCCGTACCGGCGCAGACAGTTTCCATCAAATCCTCAGATCCAGGGGATTTGTCTTGTCGGGACCGAGGGGCCTTCAAGGCTATTAGTAGGGCTTGGTCCACACCGACGTCCACTCCATCAGTCCCGGAAGCTCCCTCCTTGAAAGCAGCGGTGTCTTCCTCTACATCATATGCTCCTTTGAAGCGTAGAGATCCTGAGCCTCAGGAAGCCCCATTAGGTGAGCCATGTTCTTCCGAGATCTCTCCAGAATCTCCCACTGAATTGGTGCCTAGGAAGAGACTTTGCAAGAGAAAGCATCTGGACTTCCCACAGGAGTCCGTCCCTTCAGATACTGACTTGGATGAGTCAGAAGGGTCCCTCACAGAAGATATCTCTTTTGCAGATATCTTAGAAATTCTTAAACAGAGGGGTGGCTGGAAATCCCTTAACCCTACTGATGATGAGCCAGTTCTCCTGAAGTCTTTTGGGTCTCAACCCTCCACCTCTTGGGTGTCTCCACCCTTCGATGAGTTGCTTGAATTACTCACTCGAATGGCATGGGAGTCCCCAGACACCACAGAGCCTATACCCAGGAGGCCTAATAAATTTATAACTTGCCCCCAAGATAGAACTCGTCACACTAAGTGAGTGACTGTTGATGCTATGATGATGACGGCGGCCACCAAAAAGGAATTATCAGAGTCTTCTTCATCTGTTCATCCCCTAATAGAGAGTCCAGGATTATGGACAGGTATGGGAAGTGTATGTTTAGTTCAGCGGCCTTTGTCCTTCGATTGCTAAACTATCTTACACATTTCACTAGATTACAAAGGGATCTCCTGAAGGAGCTGGGAAACACCCTGCAGGTTTCAGTAGCTGTAGAGGTTTTGGACGAGGTAACTTCCCAGCTTTCCACTCTTAATTCAATTGTGAACTTGTCCATGCGTCTGTTATCATATGCAGTTGATGGAACGAGCAGAGCAGCAGGTACAGGAATTGCTCTCAGGAGACATTCCTGGATGCGTTTATGTTCCTTTGCAGAACCCTTTAAGTCTTCTTTCATGAACGCCCTCTTTGACGGTTTGTCCCTTTTCGGTCCAAAGGTAATGTAAACAGTTACCAGGAGTGAAAAAGACAGAAAGACCTTGTTTGCCATTGGAGTACA
Source organism: Protopterus annectens (assembly GCF_019279795.1). NCBI lineage: Eukaryota > Metazoa > Chordata > Ceratodontiformes > Protopteridae > Protopterus > Protopterus annectens. The sequence goes on along the minus strand of NC_056739.1, from coordinate 290,899,129 downwards.
TTTTTCTACCCCAAATAGACCTTACTCCATAGAGAGGGGGGGGGGTGGTGGAAAGATATGGTTCTGTAAATCTCAAGGATCTTTCCAGGACACTCATGGTGAAACCTCCTCTAGAGGCAGAGGAGGGGGTAATAATGGAAAACAGCGCCCACGTGGCAGAGGGGGTCCGCAGAACCAGGGCGACAGAGACCAGTTATTTGGCAAGCCGTATCAGCGCTTCTGAAAGGAGGCCCGACTGTTCATCTCTGGAGGCAGTCGGTGGATACCTTTCTTTGTACCTGGATGCCAGGCTAAAAATAAACGACAGCTGAGTACAAAGCATAATATCCAGAGGATACACAATTCCCTTTGCCACTCCTCCCCCCTCTAATGAAAAAAATCCCAGATGTTCCACCCAGTCACAGGGAACAAGCAGCCTTAGAGGTCCAAAGGTTGCTGGTGAAAAGTTATCCAGGCAGTTCCAGCAGACCAGAGAAGATCCAGAACTTATTCAAGGTTCTTTTTGGTTCCAAAGAAAACAGGGGACTGGAGACCTATCCTGGACCTCAGCAGACTAAACAAGTCAGTAAAAAAGAAAAAGTTCCATAAGGTCACGCTTCAGTCAATACTCCCATTTCTGGGGAAAGATAATTGGATGTGCACTTTAAATCTTTAGGATGTGTACTACCACATAAAGATGGACAGGCCATCCAGGGATCATATACACTTCCGGCTGGGAGCCAGCCATTATCAATTTCGCGCTGTGCCCTTTAGTCTCACTACAGCCCCCAGTGTGTTCACCTAATGTATGGCAGTGGTCACGGCTCACCTGAGATGTTTGGGATTCCAAGTGTTTCCATATCTAGATGACTGGCTCCTCACTGCCACCACCAAGTATCAACTCATTCAGGCGATGGACACAACCTTAAATCTCTGCAATCAATTGGGGATTACCATCAACTCAGAAAAATCTGCCTTATCACCATTGCAACAGACCATTTTTATAGGAGCAGAACTAAACACAGTTGCAATGACGTTGTCTGCCTCCAGAAAGAGTTTGTCACTTATGAAAATAAATATTAGACTTGCTTCCAAGGACAAAAGCCCCAGTCTCAATGGTACTCAAATTGCTAGGATCAATGGCGGCAGCGATCATAGCTATTCCCCTCTCTTTAATACACATGCGATTTCTACAGTGGCTCCTGTTCTCTCAGTAGTCCTTTCAGGAACTCCCAATGTCGCACCAAATCATCATAACGAATATGTGCAAGAAGGTCCTTCAGTGATGGCTGACATCTTAACAGGTAACTCGGGCCGTCCATTTGTTCTGCCCAATCCCGTATTCATGGTGACCATGGACGCTTCCTTGATAGGGTGGGGGGCATTATCAGGGAAGAACAGCCCAAGGCACATGGAAGAAACACAAAGCTCATCTGCATATAAATGTTCTGGAGATGAGAGCGGTACTTCTTACATTGCAGTCCTTTCAAGACTGTCTACCTCCGGGAACAATTGCAGTTCAGACAGACATGTCAATGGTCTGGTACTTAAACAAGGAGGAACCAAATCTTATCCCCTGTGTCGAGAGGCCTTGAGAGTATGGCAGTGGGCAAATTCCACCCAGCACTTTCTGATAATGCATATCCCGGGAAGGTCCAGTGTGATAGCAAACAAGCTAAGCAGGTCAATTCTTTTGCCTCATGAGTGGTCCCTAAAGAAACAAGTAGCAGAACGGATATTCCGCAGGTGGGGCCAGCCTTGCTGTGATCTCTTTGCTACCGCAACAAACACGAAATGCAGCAGCTACTTTGCCCTGATCCCCCCGCCGGGGGATACCCCAAGGGATGCATTGGTGCACAATTGGCCCCTGGGTCTCCTTTATGTATTTCCCCCCTTCCCTCTGAAACCCAAAGTATTGCAGAAAGCAAAGTCTCTGGGAAGGACCATAATCTTAGTAGCCCCTTACTGGCTTCTGCAAATTTGGTTTTCCTTCCTTCAGTCTCATCTTTTGGAAGAACGCTGGATCCTGGGCCCAGTTCCGGATCTGCTGACCCATTGATCGGGGGCTGTTCATCCTTCTCTTTATTCCCTCAAACTGACAGCTTGGCTGCTCCAATTCCAACAATAGCCAGGATTTACAACCTCTCAGCGGAAGCCCAACATATTATAACCTTCTCTCATAAATCATCTACCAGAAATGTATATCTTAGCAAATGGAACAGATTTTCTCTGTGGGCATCACAGGATGATGTTGATCCCTACCTAGCTCCAATCCCATCTGTACTGGAATTTTTTTACTAAACATTTCAACAAAGGAGCTGCTGCAGCTACCATTAGAGTTCATTTAGCAGCAATCTCAAACTTTCATCTTGGCTTCCAAGGTTCTAATGTCATGTCACATCGACTCTCTGAAGCCTTTCTTAAGGGTACCATTCATTTGAGATCACCAACCAGAACTCCAGCCATGCCATGGAATCTAAATTTTGTTCTCTCCCAAATTATATTACCTCCTTTTGAACTAGCTTCAGCCTGTCATTTGAAATTTCTCTCATGGAAGACTATATTTTTGATAGCTATTACTTCTGCTCGGAGGATTTCTGAGTTTACAGGCCTTGACCATCAAACCTCTGTATCTGATTTTCCATAATGACAAAGTTTCACTCAGAACTAATCCATCCTTCTTACCAAAAGTTTGTTCAGAGACAAATCTTAACCAATCTATTGAATTGCCCATTTTCTTTTCTAAATACAAAAATAGGATGGAACACATGCGGCACAAACTTGATGTTCATAGACCACTCTGATTTTATTTAGATAGAACGAAACAATTCTGAACAGTGGATCAGCTCTGTTTTTTTTTTTCAAGAGTCAAAAAAAGGTGCCCCAGTGACAACAGTCACCTTGTCAAGATGGCTATCAGATTGCATTTCCTTCATTTATAGTTCAGAGAATGCTCCCTTACAACAAAAAATAAAGGCCCACTCTACTAGAGCTGTTTCAGTCTCATTCAAGGCTACCATTAGATGCTATTTGTGCAGCAGCTACGTGGTCAAGACCTCATACCTTTAGCACTCATTACAAAATAGACAAGGCCTCCAGGGACAGGACCTCCTTTAGTTCCACAGTTCTGAGGAACAGTCTCCCGTGAGCCACCCGTGAAACATGGTGCTTGGGATGCTACCCATCAGTAAGAATGAATGTCGAGATAGAACAACTTCACATAAAGAAGTTATGTACTCACCTTAACGTTCCATGTGAGTTGTTCATCTCGCCTTCATTCTTACGTCCCACCCACCAACCCCCATCTAGTCTACTTGAGATCCGTCACCCTTTGATATATGGTACATTGTCTCTTATCCAGTTCTCAGAGTGGCATATTAATGGTAGTAGACAGCAAGCAAGGTCTGAGGGAAGACCAGGGTGCATCACGGGATAGGGAGATGGGCTCGAACTGGTTGAAGACCTCGAGCTTTTGCAGTTGGACGAGGATTCAAACCCATCAGTAAGAATGGAGGCGAGGTGGACAGCTCACACAGAACTTTATGGTGGGTGCATAACTTCTTTTTTCTTGATGCTGCATCTTTCCTGCTTTAAAGGTTGCTTTTTCACATTTATCAGTACTAAATCTATTCTTGCATCCTCTGAAAAAGTTTTGACCACTGGCAGTTGCGCTTTCAATTCCTCATCTGATGAACTATACCATTTTAAATCATCCACAAAAAAGAAAAGTGTTAATACTTTGTTGTTTTCTAAGAGCCAAATTGTAGCCATGACCTAATCTGTTAATTAGACGTCTTACTGGATTAATGACACGCCAAAACAGCAGAGGTGACTGGAATATCCCCCTTTGGATTTTTATCGTTGGAATAATAATTTGTCCTTCCGTCATTGAAATATTGGAGATGATGAGGTTGACTGGCACATGGCCAGGATATTGCTCAGCCACTTCCCTGAAAACCAGATAGGATCTTGTGTACTCCCAAAGACGGACTGTTTTTAAATAAAAGACCCTTTGTTGATTCTGTTGTAGTTGTTGCTGCAAAGAAAGATGTCCCTGAGGAAGCTCAGTCCATTCATCCTCCCAACAAAGACTCCAGGATGATAGACATCTTAGGGAAATGTGTTTAAGTGTCGTGTGTTCTCTGTTAGAGTTTTGAACTAAATGGAGCATATGGTGAATGTTTAAGGAGATATTGCACAAAAGACAGCAGATTCCTTGAAACCGCTGCTGGAGGTGATCTCTGTTCACAACTAGAAACCCAGGTGGCTCCTATGAGTCTTATTTTCTTCTGTGTTCATGCACCTAATACACAGTGAGAGATATATGGAGCAGCCGGGGCAGTAGGATCAGGTCTAACAATGAGGAGACAGGCCTGGTTATGCCTGACAGATTTCTTGGACTCTTTTAGGGAGGCTTTTGTTAATGATCTCTTTGGATCTATGCTGTTCAGGCAGCAGGTCATAGAGAGGCTGTTTAACTGTGAGCAAAATGGCAGTGCAGTTATTGTTTGGAGTGTTTGTCCTGCTAGAACATTAGTTTGTTCTCATCTCTGTCCAGACTCTGGAGCCATCCACCACCTCCAAATTGTCCTTTCCTGAGATATCTATAGGGATCATTTGGAGGATGTGAATGTATTGGGTCTATTTGCTTTGGCTAGTAGCCTAACATGGCATAATCTGTCTGCAGGATTCACAACAGGGAATGTTTGTGGGTAGGAAGGAACTCAAATTAGTGAAGAGTTCCTTACTGACACTAGATGGCGCCAAAGACACCAGTTTTGCTGTTCAGTTGGCAGACAGAAACCAGAGAAGTCAAACATTCCTGTAAGTATGTAACTTTGAGTTTGTATTATTGTTCTGCATGGCCATCTTATTAAGCAGAACCAGTGCATCAGTTTAAAGTGTAGGCTTGCTTATCGCATTGTTTTGTGCTTTTGTTAGCTGTTGCTGTCCAGACAGGCTGCCATCATTATTGTAATATGGGTGCACTTTTTCCAAGGGTAGCACTTATGTCATTGCTTCATTATGGTATGTAGCTGTATCCAGACTCTCTCTTGCTGTGTAACCTAAAAGGCTATCTTGTCAGAAGTAAATACTGCTAAGTTATCCAGAATTGTTTTGCTCTAAGCACCTAATGATATGGTATGGCTGTGTAACCAGGTGAATGCATATTGTTCTCTTCAAGTTTTTTTTTTCTTCTTATTTATGGTTTTCCACAATACGCATGCTTATAAAAATCGAAGAAAAAACAAACTAATAAAACTCAAAAAGCCAAAAAAAAAAAACGCCAGACCACTCAATTTTCACTTATGAATTGACTAAGCTTACTAATTTTTTCACCCAGAGAGGGTATGATTCCAATTGGCTTGGCAGGATTGTCAGTAAAGTTTCAGCATTGTGGGACAGTGTGGCATGTCCTATCCTGACAATGCAGAGATGTTTTGATGTTATTTCAAATACGGGTTCTGTTATCTATAGGTCGGCCTTTCCATTTCCGATCTCTAACAAAATGAGTTTAATTAGATACATCATTGTTGACAATTGGAAAGTATTAATGGGGAACCCTGATTTGTCTAGAGTTTTAAGTAGTAAACCACTTTTCACATATAAAAGAACTGTCAGCATCAAAACTGTCCTTGAAAAGGAGAGAATTGATTTTTTACAAGATGAATTTATGTCATCAGGGACTGTTTATTGTGGGCACTGCAGTCGATGAAGGTTTATAGTCACTTCTGCTTGTGTGAAGTTTAAACATGTTAAAAAGATCACCTGGGCTAAGGGCCGTTTGAGTTGTGACACTACTAATGTTATTTACGTTGCAGTTTGTAATTCTTGCAACAGTTTCTATGTGGGTAAGACCATTGGAACTTTGAGCAGAAGAATATATGAACATGTTCTGGGTATAAAAAAAAAATTATATGACAAATGCTTTGGCTAGACATGCTGCAGTTTGTAACAATTTTAAGAAATTTTCGTTTTTTTGTTCTTGACACTGCCAGGTCAGAAACCTTTTGTGGTGACTACAAGAATCTGTTAGGATGCAGTGAAAGTAAATGGCATATTTTTTTGCTAGCTGATCAGCCACCAGATCTGAATGAGACGATCAAAATTAAATGTTTTCTGCATATGCAGAGATTATAGCATTATCTCTGAGTTTGGTTGTATCATTTTAACATTTTGTTTTTTTAAACAAGGGGTTTATATTCAATGTGTGTGTGTGCTTGTATGTATATATGTATATATATATATATATATTTTTTTTTTTTTTAATGTATTTTTAAGAGATTAGTTCTCTTTAAACATTAGTTATTGTGATTGTTTAATTTATTGTGCTATTGGTCAAGAATGTCACATGATTATATATTTGTATTTAAAAGGGTGTTTTTGTTTTTGAGGAAGTTCTAATTTCATTAAATAGAACGAAAGCTCTTAAGTTTTGGTGTCCGTTTCCTACAGTGGTGGCCAAGCTGTATTTTGGTGTTCATTTCATTTGTGAGTGTTTTTGCAGAAGAATTGTAGATAAATAATGCTCTGAGAGAGGCATTCAGCCGCAGAGATCTGAGGGCATTTTGTTTTGGACTTCTGGCTGAAACCTTTTCTCATGTAAGGGACTTTGTAGTCCCTGAACTACCTATATGTGAACAAGTGTTGGCTCTGTCTTTTTTTTTCCCTTTATACATTTATTAAAAACATATTAACATTATTACTTCTGAAGACAAAGCATACCTGTTCAAGCTACAATAGTAAAATTCTTTAGAAGTAAAAAGTTAAACATGGATGGCAAAAAAAAGCAACAAAGATTGTCAAACAAACTTAATAAGCTGTGACTTGCACAAGACCCTTCCCTGTCCAGTCTCCCCAAAAGCTGCTGCAGCCCTGAACCTTCCCCTGCAGACTGTCCCATCTGGTGTTTGAGATTGAGCATCACTTGTCCTGATGTTACCTGCAGTAGTTAAGCTTAATTTCAGACAGATTCCTCAAGTTATTGCCAAAGGATACCAAGTCCTTTTTGAGACGTCTCAAACAGTCAGTAAGTGGACTGGGAAATAACTACGTTTCATTGTAACAGAAATGCTGACCCTATGTAGAATAGAGAACATCCACCCTGGACAGCAGAACAGAGGGTTTTACTTGAGGCTCGTCTTCATCCCTAGAAATTCAGGATTTTTCTATAGTACAATTTCTGAGAGTTCCAAAGCTCAAAATGTTGATACTATAGGCCCTACTTCTGTCCTAAGTCCTTAGGTGCTTCGTGTACTCAGGGTCTCAGTGATGTTGTCCACTACATTCTCATTTACAGCTGACATTATTAGTGGTTCCCAGTGGGTTGGAGGAATGGCTTCACCATTGTAAGTTTCTTTCCTTGCTGGCTGGTATAGAAACACTGGTCAGAGTTTTCACAAAATGTCTGATCCCTAAGGTAGCTCACCGCAGAGCCAAGGACTTCTGTATCTTCCCCTACTTGGTCAGCTTACTGCTTTAGGCCCAGCCTCATGAGGAGATGCAGAGTGATGTAGACTGTAATCTATACTCCCTATGCAGTCTTGAGTTTTGCCTTCAGTGAATCCATAAATGTATTCTGGGATTGACTGGTATGGCCCTCCTGGAGAAAGGAGGAGGGAGGATACTGGCAAGGAGTAAATGGTCATAAGATTCAATTGCCTTGGACTGTCTAAGAATCTGTGAATGGAAATCCAGCTTGTGTCCAGGCTAGAAGAGTGTTCCTGAGGACAGTTGTAGATGCCAACACCAACGGGGCTGCTGTTCACAGCAGAAGGTGGAGTCGCTGACTGCTCTTATCTAGACTATGTAATTGAAACCCAGACTAATTGTCAAACATTTTGGGTCTCATGACATCCACCATATTGATTTTTTTTGGCCATGTTACACATAAGGAAAACACATAGGTTCCTTGGGAACACTTGAAACCACCAGAGCCAACCACTGGAAGTTAACATCTCTTTGCTACAATCTTTCAGGACAGCACTTATGTGATGAGTATAACAGCTGAAAAGAAATGGTGTGCCAATCAGGCAACCAATGGCCAGTCACACCCATGTCACAGATGCATCCTAGCTAGCCTGAGTAACACGCACTCTGTGCCTCAAAGTGCAGATCAACTGTACCCCAGATAGCAAAGACTACACACTTATGTCAAGGAGATGATGGTGGTCATCCAAGATGTCTGGATCCTGAATGTTAGTGGTGATAGTAGTGATACAGTGGTATGTAAATAAACAGGATGACACACATTCATATTGTTTTTGCAGTGTAGCCATGCAGGCCTAGAACAAGGACTTGGAATCAGACTTGTCCGTGAGACCTACTTGTATACCAAAACAGAAAATGGGATGGCAGGTGAGTTGATCAGGAACTCTCTGGGTCTACACAAATGGAAGCTGCACAGGGAGATGTTCCTAGTTCTAATAGTAATACGTCGCATCCCAGGTAAAGACCTTCTTGATTCTCTGACTAACAGTCAGTTGGAAAAAAAACTAATCAGTCAAGACATATGGAACCTTGAAACACTGGACCCGTTTGACCTATTTCTATTTTGATTCATCAAGGGCAGGTTGTGCCTACTCAAACTGGTGGATTTTTTTGAGAAGATCACCAAAGCAATGGATGAAGGCAAAATGGTATACACAACATAAATCAACTTGGCCAAAGCTTTTGAAACAATTCCCCACTTGGGTTTAGTAGAAAAGCAAAATGAACTGGGAATAAACCCTATGGCAACAGTTGGATTGCCAGCTGGTTCACAGATAGGACACAGGAAATCAAAATAGGGGAAGTTACCTCCACAAAGAGACCAGTCACCAGTGGAGTCCCCCAGGGTTCTGTGCTGGGACTTCTCCTGTTTTGCATCTACTTTTCTGAAGTAAAAGCAAATACCAAAGAGGCAATATGTATAGTTATGGACCATGAGATGGGTAACGTCAAACTGTAACGAAGTGGGATAAGTTAATTTGAACACAAAAAGGGAAATTGGCTAGGCTTCACTCATTATATGCTAGTGACACCTCCAGGTGCATCTGCAGTTAACTCCTATTGATGCCTCAAGGCGTCAAATATTACGTGTTCATATTTGCGTCAATAATTCCAAAACCATGCTATGTATAGGTTTTAAAAGATTTCATCTTAAAGCTTACACAGTGGCAAACTCAACTGCATTAATGTTTGACCTCTGTCTACTGCAGGTAGAGATATTGACTTTTTTCATTATATTAATTTATATAGGTATAATTTTGACATTTTTCTAAATATTGCAACAACCAAGTAACACCGACAGAACCCCGTAGTCTCATATAAAAGCTCTCAGCTAGATAATTAAAATGCTGCTTGACAGTATGTGTGTAGCTTTAGTTGTTGCTGAGATATTGCAAGTTGTTTACAAAATGTTACAGACATAATAGTTATTGTGTTTACTGTGTGTTATAAAATTCAGTTTAAGACCTAGAACCTAAAGAATACTACCATTGTAAAAATAGTTTGCGCTGAAGGGTTTGCCATTTATACTTTCATAACCCCTATAGTTTCAGAGATGTGAACACATGTCTGAAATGAGAGGACATAATTTGATTCTGTCACAAGGCTTAGGCTGCACCCATTTGAGGTTACAGTGCAAACTTCCTGAGCTCCATTGGAGTGAATGAGTTAAAATGGCTTTCAAGGGTAGCTAGCCTAGTACTTACCTATGAGCCTCTGAAAACATTCTGAGCACCTCACAAACTGTGTTGGGCAGTGAATGCCTTCTTCCTGAACTGAATGTGTTTATTTCTGTATGTTTTCTATCCAAAACCCTTCTTCCCTAGGGCAATCCATATCATCCAGGTGTAGAGGCCAGAAAAACTGGTCATAGTCCATGTCTGACTAAAACTGCATTGGTTATTTCTCCTTATTCCGATGCCAAGAGAGAAACCTTTCCTGCTGCCTTAGCATGTTAACATCCTGGTGCAATGTAGGGGAGTCCCTGATACCATCCCAGTCTGATTGCTCCGAACCCAGCTGTTTGGAAAATGTTTTCTTCTAAGGACTTCATGAAGATTGTAGGGGAGACTTAAGAGGCCAGATACCAGGAAATTGTAGCTATCAAAGTGGAAAAGATTTTCCTACTGATACTAAAGGAGAAACTAGCACCCTAAACTTGAGCATATGCTGTGGTTCTCCAGTATCTCTCCAAACTGTTTGATTCAGGCCATGGTTATACACTTTTCTGCTGTGTTGGCCTGCATGCCATTTGAACCCGTCATTCCCGATTGGCATCCATCTTGCCAGTGAGATAGTTTCTAAAAGGCATTCTTCTTTTCAAGCTTCCGAGTTGGAATTTTTCCCAAGCCTGGAAACTACCTTGCTACTTTTTTAACCAACAGTATTTGTAACCCTAAAATTCTTGACATGGAAAACATTGCATGCTGCAGTCACCTCTTCCAGGTTATAGGAATTTCAGTGTTTTATGTTCAAAGAACATTAACTTAATGTTCCCCCAAGATAGGCTGACTGTATGCAGTGATAACCTCTCCATTTCGTTTAGCACGTTTTCTTCCTCTGCTAACTATTGAAGCAGCCACTAGCAGACTTGAACCTTTACTTATTTATTTAACATTTGTTTACTTGGAAAGTCCGACTGGGACAGAGCCCATTTTCAGCCGAGGCCTGGGGAGAAACGCTCCAGATGCATGTCTTTAAACCTGTTAATTCTTAGTATGAACAGGCTAAGAGACTGTCATCCAGGTACACACTGGTGAGTTTGGTGTTCACACTGAAATTCCAAAAGTGTGACTTTAGCTTGTATGGAAGCCTTACTCCCTCCTGTTCTTGCATGGTGATATGGGCATCTGTGTTACCATAAGGATTGACTGTATTCTTATGTCAGCCCACTTATGCCCTTTCCTGTGACTAACAAGGACTACCATTACTAGCCTAGGTGACCATGTTCATGTTATCACTGTACTGGCCTCCATCTGTTCCACATAATTTTTGCCCTCTTGCAGCAATCTGTCCCTTAGCTGCTTGGACCCACCCCACCAGGCTGGACATATGCATATCCTTCCAGCTGAGCCATCAAGCTCCTAAGCTGCCATCTAATCTTGGCTTACCTAAGTTCTAGTCAGGCGGTTATCCCTTTTTCTCCACCGGTGGAGTTCAGCAACTCCTCCTTCGTGTGTAAGGTGTGTACGGAATTTGCCCACTGACAAGCTATCCAACCATAGGTTTTCTTCCTTTCACCCTGAAAAAAAGGGGAAGAAGCTTAAACTTGTCAAATGTTCATGGACAGCTAAGGCCTTGTCTTGACAAAACCAAGACATGAAGAGATCAGAGGAATTATTTGTCCATTTTGTTGAGAACTAGGGCTATCTGTCATAGCAGACTCTTCAAATGGTTAGCACACTGCAGTTTTTTTTTTTGTTGTTTTTTTTTAAGGAAAAGTTTAGATCCCAATGTACTAGGTGTACAGCATCCACTACTGTATACGTTTTTGGGGTTTAGTGCCTGGGCTATTGCCAATTGTATATACCAGGTGTGCGAAGATGCCCAAAGTACGGTGATATCTTCTCACCCATGGATGAAGGGTGTTCAACTGTGAAAGTAATGCTTGACATTAGACCTTACCTTACGGTTGAGTTTCCTACACAGTAACCATGACAATATTAGCATCTAGTGTCATGGTACCTTACCTTCGTACTTTCTCTACCCCTTTATCCGTCTCTGTTACTTAGCCGCTGCTGTGTTGTAATAAATCAAAGTAATTTTTTATGCAGTCCTACACCTAATGCAAGTGAATATTGAAACGTAACTGAGACTGTAGCGTTGTCGCCTCACAGTAAGACGCTGTCCGGTTTGATTCTCAGCTAGAGCGTCTTCTGCGTGGAAATGTGCGTGAATGGGTGTACCTTCGTTGAAGGTTGTGCGTCAGGGCTGGTAACTCGGCACGTAAAAATCAACTACCAATCATTAGCGGACCGGAGTTCCGCTGTGGCGACCCCTAACTGGGAAAAGCCGAAAGACACAAACAAACAAACTGAGACTGTTTTAGGCACGTTGTTCGTGGCTAACTTTTTTTTTTTTTTTTTTTTTTTACAAATCTGTCACCCTCAGCATTTCTCCTTAAAGGAGAGAGACAACCTTGCCTAGTGGCATCTGGCTGTTTAAGAACTTCCCGTTTCTATTTACTTTCTTTTTGATTATTCTTTAGAATTTGATATTGAAACTAAATTGTGTAATAATATGCTTCATTCTGTAATGAGATTTTTATTTGCAGCATTTTCACTTTGATTGAGGTATTGCGTTTTTGATGTTTATTTAATATTCATCTGAATTTGTGTTTTACTACTGCTGTTACCAAAATACTTTGTATATTACCTTAATAGTTATTGTTTCACTTGTGTGTTGACATTTATTTTATTATGTACTTCAGCTGTTTATTCTTAGCCTTTATGTGTTTACTTGTTTAAATGTCATATGTTTTGTGAAGTACTTTGTGATAAAACACTACAGTAAAAGTTGAGTTAATCTGTTCTTTTTAGAAAAGCTGTACCTTTGATGTTGAGTAATTCTGTCTACTCACCATGGTTTGAAAATTAGAGAAGGTCAGACCAATGAACTCAGTGTCATTTGTTTCTTCTATATCTTTGTGAGGTTCTCATTAGGGTTACCACCTGTCCTTCTTTGCAAGGGACAGTCTCACTTTGGGCAGTTGTGTCCTGTGAAAAAAACCTAAAAAATGGCAAATGTCCCGCAATTTTAAGACCAAATATATTTCTCAAGTTTTCTTTAATAGTTGCATAAAACAGTTATTCTGTGACTGGAACACATACATTTTATATGACATAGCATAAGCAACTCAAATGCTATAAAAATAAGCTTTTATTTTAGCAAAAAAGTGAAGTTTTGTCCTTTGTACTGGCCATGGGTATGTTTTGTCCTGCAAAATCTCACATTTCTACAAAAATGTCCCATTTTGAGATTTGAAAAGGTGGCAACCCTAGTTCTCATTTGCGCTTTTAAGAATTTGAATTGCTTCCCTTGATGGTAGTGGCTCAGCTCATCTCTACTCAGCTACCTCTTAGGAGCGCACCTACAAATGTATAGAGGATTCAAAAGTAGAAAAGCAAAGTACATAGCAGAGTACATAGAGAACAGTGGAAGAAAAACACCTGTAAACTTTAGCTAGGTCTTCTGGTGCCCTGTGCAGTTTCCCAAACCGGTGCCCCTATCAACTTGGAGTTGAGGGGCAAAAAAAAAGCTCTTATGCTCTGCTGTAACAAGCTGTTTGCAAAAAATGTTACAGGCAACTTGCTACAGTTGTTACCATACTGTCACACATAAAGTGTTTTTGTGTTTCAGCCATGACTTCATTTATGATGCCGTAATACCTTTGTGGCTTCATAAATCAATACTAGTGCTACATTCCCACACTTTTGGCACCTACTGATCGTCCTCCTCCAGTAGCTAGCGCTTGCAGCAACAGCCCCCTATATGCACCCCTATATATTGTCAGATGTGTTGAGATAAAATAGTGTGCTTCAAAGCACGCTAAGGTGTGCAGTGGAAATGCACGATAAAGTGAATTTCTAGTGGTATATCAGTTGTCACAGAATGTCATAATAAAATCAAAAACAAATGAATAGATGTACGAGTGAAAACGTGTGCCAGGGATGTATGCCACAACACATATAATGTGACTTAGTCTGAGCAATAGGAAAACATCATAGTTTCATTGTAAAGAGAGAGACATGCTTTCACACAGCAGCATATATATCTGCTGATGTACATTTCAAATAAGTTTGTCAAGTATGGATATTTCATATTTGTCAGTAAGCCTTCAGTAAAGTTTGGGTACAGTTCAGTGTCTTGAGGATTAGTTAGATTTAAAAAACAACAAATTTGTATAGCAAGTCAATGGCAGTGGGACAACATTTTGTTAATGTGGGAATATGAGTCAGCCACAGTGGTGTATAACTTAGTCTTAACAACAGGAGAATCTTAGGTGGTTTAGTATGACTGTTGTTTGTCCCTGCTCCTACAAATGCATATGTGTGCAATTCTGATGTTGTACAGCAGTCCCACTTTGTGCATCCTGGGTCATAATTTGGTAAGGAAAGCTGTGCAACTCTTTAGCTGGGGACCTTAAAACCAGAGTCACTGCTTTGTTGTTGTGTTCTAGTGGTGCGTTCAAGGTTGTGTTGGCTGAAGACTTGAGTAACCTTGCAGTAGGACACACTAGCCTCTAATTGTGGACAGAGATGTAGACTAAATAAATTCCAAGGCAAGGGTCCTGTGTTCATGATGGTGCGTTTCTGCTGTATGGAGTGAATAACTTGCACAGTGTTTGTTTGTCTGTGCTTCTTTACTTAGAAATTCAGGAAGAAACTGCAGATGATTTTCTGCACAATTTAAAGGCATTGAGCGCATATGATTAGGTAATTTTCTGTACGAGATGAGGCACAACTCGCAATGTGAGAATGAGAATCCCCTTTTGTACTGGTCATTCCAACATCATTAGAAGGCAGGTGGCACAAGCTCTTGGCAGATCTCAGCGAAGTGTTTATTTTGGTTTGTCCATACCTCACTTAACTACAACTGTGCATTCTTTAATGCTTAGAAGTTTGTAACAGTGTTTAGTCTTGCACAGCAAAGTTGGATGTGCGTACAGTGACATGGATGGTTTCAGTGGATTGAGTGTGATGGATTTAGTAGGGTATTTTAGCCATAACCCAGTACTGGCTGTGGATATCACAGGATTTACCAACGGTTGGTGTGGTTTAATCACAAGGATGAAGGCCTCATGATTACACCACACCAACAGTGGGTTAATCCTGCAATAAATACCCCATCTTGGAGTGGGTTATTGCTGTTCTACAATGACATTAAGAAAGAAAGTGTTTACTTTTCTTAAACAATGCTTTTGTATAATTGCACTTTAGTGCTGTTCTACTGGCTTCCTGATTTACTGATGTACTATGCATGTGTATGGTACATATGCCCGCATGGTTGAAGAGTACATCAGTACAGTGCTAGGGAGCTAGCAGAGAAGAGAGTATACTGAAGTTGGATTGCCTCTGCCCTTTTTTTTTTCTTAAATTATTTATACATTGAGAAAGTGTGGCAGCATTACTGGAGTAACAAGGGACAGGCAAATATATAAGGAATGTGAAATCATTATGTTAAAGTTTGGACAGTTGAGAGAGAAGGTTAAAAGCACTGCAGTGTTCAATGTTAGCAGAACTGTACCTTTTAACTGTTCAGATTTTTGCAGTGTGCCCTGATTTTTTTCTCGCATTTTGCTCCATCCCTCTTAAAATAGTTGAAGATTTTTTTTAGTGTATCTTAATAGAAAGTTTGTCCACTCAACAATAGTTAATCAAATGGACTTTTTTTCTATTGGGATATGCTTGTTGGGGTGTTCAGTAAAAGTGCTAATTTTTTGAATAACTGAACCTTTCTTCTATAATTCCCTATAGACGTATGGCTGCCTGTCCTCTGGAACACAATAGGCAGTTTCACATTAATAAATGCTGACCTTATGAAACTGTAACATGCAGGGATGATTATATGGATAGAGATTTTAATTTTGTTACATGACTGCTTGGAATATTATCCATTGTCTTCTTCTTTTGAATAGATTTTAGTACTGAAGACAGACACACAAGAGTTGGTGGCCTCCTTCAGAGTAACAACGGGGACTAGCAATACAACAGCTATTAAATCCATTGAGTTTGCTAGGAAAGGCAGGTGAGTAAGGACCAATAACTATGCATATATTTAAGTACGACTTTGTGGATAAATGTACTTGCTTTGTCTTTAACTTGATGTGGCTCTTACTAGATAAAATAACCAATTTCATGAGTTACACCATAACTGGAAATTGTATTAGTGGAACCAAGCTGTCCTGTCCCATATTCTCAGGTCATTAATGGGGATGTCACTATTTCATATATCTAGTGTGAGGTATTTTTTTTAATACAGAACTTGAAGTACTGCAGTATGGCCCCCACACTCAACTATTTTTACTTATTTATTTTACATTTGTTTACTGGGAAAGTCTGACTGGGCAGGCTGCCCATTTTCTGTGGAAGCCCGGGGAGAAAAGCTCCAGCATTAGTACAATTAAGTAATACATAGACAATTTAGTTAGTACAGAATAGAGGAATATCACACAGTTCCTTAACAAATCTATCCAAATTAGATATAATTTTGTACATTAGAGGAATGTCACACAGTTAGTGAAAAAAAATCAAAACTAAATTACAGTGTTTAGTTCATTATTGTTACTCTTTCTATAATTGCGTGTTGCAATGACAAATTCAAGTTGGTACAGTGATGAAGCAGTTACAGAAGAATTACAAACAAAAGTTAATACACATTGGAGAACTTTACAGTGTATTTTTGAAGGTCATACATCTTGAGTTTTTGAGTAGTAATCACTTTGTAGGATGAAAAGACTCAAATCTGAGATTAGTAAATGCAGAATGCTCACTGTGGGGCTGGGGATATAGTTTGGTCTTGAGTTTGCTAAAAAGATTGGACTACATTACGTATGCGGAGAAAACATAGGAGAAGAAAAATTTTGTTGTGAAAGGGTTAACCAGGAAGGTGGGATTTAAGAAGGTGTTTGAAGTTTTGGTTATTAGTTGTGGCTCTTAGATTAATGGGCAAGGCATTCCACATTTTTGCAGCATAGCAGGAATATAGGGAGTCACCTGAGCTATTGCTGCTTCAGTTTACTTCGATTAGTGCTTTGTTAGTGGATCTTAATAGGCGTCGACGTATGTGTGGATTTAGAAGGTCTTTGAGAGCTGGTGTCTTTTCAGTTTCATAGAATATATGATGGGCCATGGTCAGTTGGTTGAGGGCGAGTTGATTGGGTAATTATAGCCAAGATGGTTCTTTAAGAGCCTGGCAGTGGTGTGTTCTAAAACTGGAGTCTGTAGCAAATTGTGTTATCTTATTGTAGCAGGTGTCAAGCTTGGCTAGGTCTAATTTGTTAAGGTTAGTAAATATGGGACACGCATACAGTAGTGTTGAGAGAAGGTGGGTTCTGGCCGTAATAGTTTTAGTATTATTGGTCAGGTATTTTCTGCATCTGTAAATTATATATTTTCACTAAAAAAAATAAAGTCACAGTATTGTTAATTTAAGTATTTCAGCTACTTCAGTTTTTATAGTCTTTAAGGGAAAAAAAAGCATTTTCTTTCCTAAAATGTCATGGTATTTACCATTTTTCATGCTTTCTAAATGAAACTGCTACCCAAATCAGAGATGTCATGTGAAAAGAATGTGATAAGCCTAGTTATTGCTTTTACCACAGTGATAGAATGACTGTCAGTGTTCTTTTTAAGCATTATCATGTGGTGGGATTGCATGTAGTCACTGAAGTAACTGTTGTAGCCATATAAGGACATCACAGAAAAATGCAGTGAACCTTTTTTTTTATATAATTAACAGACGTTAGTGGTTATATATCTTTGATAAAATCAGTCTGATTCTAAACATTTTTTTTCCAAACACCAGCATGTGCTGTTGAGCTGACTTTGTGCAGTTCTAATACTTTGTTAGGTGGACATGTAAGGCAGTATATGTGGTGCAGCACATTCGAAAGACCAGGGAATTCTGATACTGAGATTCATTTACTTAGTTATTGGTGTGGCTCATCTTCAGTTTGTGGAACTTTTGTGTTGTTAATATCAATAAATATAAATCCACTTTATAAATGCTCTTTTCTGTACTAATAGTTATTCATGTAAAGTTGCTTTCTGATGATGATCAAGAAGGGGTGGTGTATTTTGACCATCTAGACTCTGTCCTTGCCTTCTTAGTGCTGAATAAGTTGTATAACTCTGTGAGAGAACATCAAAATTGGCAAACATATTTCCATGAACATTGATGTGAATAATAATCGGTCCCTGAGCTGTGATTGCTTGCTTATGTGTTGGTTGCATATTGGGTACAGCTGTACTGTACTTCCATCCCCTGAGTCATTTAGCCATGTGAAGAGATTAGATGTGCCTAAGCCAGCTTCCTTGTCATGGATCTTTTGTACCTGTGCTGCAGTCAAGTAATTGCATTAAAATATTTTGCTAACATCATTGCACGTCATATACAAATTTAAGAGTAGGTCAAAGGGGTGAAGTGTGCTTAGCAGTCAAATTAGTGCTTTATTGGGATACTGCTATCACATCTTAACCTTGCTGTGAACATTGAAGATGGTCATTAGAATGCAGCAGATGGTGGATGGCTGAATGTAAGCAAAAAAAACATACGAGGGAGAAAAATGTATTGCTTTTTAAACTGCTAATGCCAACAAATAGTCTTTATCTGATGTTTAAACAGAGGCCTCTATACTTGACTATTGTAATAACGTTTGTCTGGGGTCTTTCTCCAGCATAATGTGTGTTTTCTCTCTGTATAAGGTGTAGTCATTAGTGTTTTGTTATGTATGGTATTTGGTGATCATGATATTTATTTGAAGTTTCATATATACATCTAATTTAGCTGACTGGTTTGTCAACTTGTGTTTTTCTAAACTGTGTTGTAATTTTTATGCTTTACCAATAGATGTCACTCTTTAATTGCTGTTAGACAAGTGCAGTGATTATTGTGCTCTGCACATTACAATTGGTTCTTGTTTTATGTATTTAGAATAATTTAGAAGAGGATTTTTTCTTCTTTGTTTCATTCACTCATTATTTCATTTTTTTCTTTGTGTTTTGGCCTGATTTTGTGAA
Source organism: Protopterus annectens (assembly GCF_019279795.1). NCBI lineage: Eukaryota > Metazoa > Chordata > Ceratodontiformes > Protopteridae > Protopterus > Protopterus annectens. The sequence goes on along the minus strand of NC_056739.1, from coordinate 290,880,422 downwards.
TTTTTATATTGCCAGAGTACATTAAATCAAGTAAATTCCTCTTCAGGAAAACTTACTTTTGAGTTTGACTCTGAAAATTCTTAAGAAGGGATTCGACTTTCTGTAATGTGCACAGAACTGGTGTTTTCTGAGTTCCAATTGTGCACAGTTAGGAAGATTCTTATATTTGTCATTGAATGGCATAGAAGGAACATGACATGAATGAGATAGAGTTATGTTTTGGTATGTGTAAGGTTAAGTCCTATGTTTACCCATCAAGGTAGGAGAAGGTGGATATTTAGTGAAAGTGATCTGATTTGAAGTCTGGTTTGTGAGTTTTAGTTTTAAATAAAAGTCTTGTGTTTAGATATGAATGCAAGATATTTTTGTTTAAATTGTACTTTTCTTTCAGCTGCTTTCTAATTAACACAGCAGACAGAATTATAAGAGTGTACGATGGGAGAGAAATTCTAACATGTGGGCGTGATGGCGAACCAGAACCCATGCAAAAGCTACAGGACTTAGTGAACAGGTAATTTATGCAAATACATAATAAAAGCTAGGGGAGGAAAATGAGACTTGTATGTATTTATATATTTGGGGAGACTGAAATGAGGTCTTCGTAGTGTGTATTTGTTACTTGAACTTCTGTTCCTTATTTGGTTTGTGCATGTTAAATTGAGATCTGAAGTAGGAGATTCATTTGTCTGCAACCTGTGGGTTATGGATCCGATATCGGATCCGAACCGGCATGGTTTACCAGCTATGGATCCAAGCTCTCAGCTCCTCTCCTCACCCATAATGCCCTGCTCTACCCTCATGACCTCAGATCTCGTTTGCCGCGCATGGTGACCAGATTGTGTTTTTCCAGCTCTCCAGCTAAGTGAAATTTCTAGTCTTAAAGTGCTTAATTTTGACAGTTTTTGTGTGAAAGTTGTGTGAAAGTGTAGGTTTCCCTCTTATAGTATTATACTCTTAGTCTTTTAAAATTTAATTTTACTTTCCCTCCCCTCGCTGGTAGCGTAGTGTGTGTTTGGGCCTGTTGAGTGGTTTTTGTTACTTTACTTTAACTAGTTTAAGTAACTTTGTTTGCTTTTGGGATGTCTGAGCAGCCCAAAGCTGTATTTTCAAAGTGCTCCGAGTGTGGCCATAAGCTTTCCCCAGCTGATGGCCACACTCGGTGTGTTAGATGCCTGGGGGTTGAACACCTCACATCTGGATGTTCCATTTGTGCAGGGTTCAACCCAGGGCATTGAAGGAGCGGAGGTCCAAGCTTGTCTTGGCGGGTCTTTTGCCGCCAGACTCGGCTCCGGCCTCCGCTCGCCGGGTAACCGTTACCACGGTTGTCCCTCTCGGCTCCCCTCCTCCTCCTGGGACTCAACCTCCCTGTAGTGGTTCGGAGGAGAGGGAAGCTGGGAAGAAGGACCGGAGGGAGAAGCACCATAAGCGGCGGGCCGAGACCTCTGCTTCGGCCCCGCCAGCCAAGCGGGCTTCTCCCCCGGCCTCCTTGTCCGCTGGCTCTCCCCTCCTCGGCTCCGGTCTCCAGCGTGTTTTCACGGGACCTGAGGAGGAGGAGACCCGATCTCCGTCGAGGCTATCGAGGAGGCACTCAAGGCCTACCTCGGTAGCCTCGCCGAGATCAACTTATAGCCTATCGCTGATCTGGACGGATGATGAGAAGGTTCATCCAGGCCCAGATGCAGATGGGAGTGCTCTTGCCTCCCCTCTGGGGAGCTCAACCCCTTTTCAAGCCAATTGCTCCTTCTCCGACCCGCTACCGGGTTGGAGCAGTTGAGCCGAGCAGCCGGGCCGGGGTGGGTCGGCGCCGATAGTACTTGGTACCGGATCCGACCCTGCCCTCGAGTGCATCGGATCCGACCTCTCGGAGCCTGGATCCGAGCCGGATCTGGGGATCAGTGCTCCTTCGGCGCCCGTCTGTGTCGGAGCGCACTGTCCCCGGATCAGAGTGCTTGCGCCGGCTCCGATCCACTCTTCAGATCCGAGGGGAGCCGATTGTCGGATCCTTTGGTCGAGTCGGCTCCCCTTCGGCTTTTGATGTAGTGGAGAGGGCCCTGTTGAGGGTCTCCGGACCCCGGCACTTGTTCGGCTCCGTCCCGCTCCCTCTGCACTGGGTCAGGCTTCCACCATCCGGCCCTTGGGACAGCCCGCTCCTGTGCCCCAAGCTGTTCCCCTGGAACAGGTTACTGTTCGAGGAGTCCTCTGACAGCCCCCAGAGGATGTTCCTCGCAAGCATCGTGCAAAGGAGGCACATTGACTCCCCGAGTCTCTCACGGAAGACACGGATTTGGAGGAAGGAAGGCTCCCCACGGTCACCCCGAGGATGTCTCATTTGGAGACATCATGGAAATGCTCCGCATAAGGGGTGGTCGGCCCCCAAGTCTTCCTCGGACGAGTCCGTGTTCTTGGAGGCATTTGAAGCGGGCCCGTCTACCTCTTGGGTGTCCCCTCCTGCCGACCCCCTGGTGGACCTCATTACCACCAGGGCGTGGAAGGAACCGGACACCGTGGAGCCAATCCCTAAAAGGCCCGACCGGATCCTCAGTCCCCTGGTTGACCGTGCCCATTGGAGTAAGGGGCCTCCGGTAGATGCCATGTTGACGGCGGCCACCAAGAGGGAACTTGCTCAGGAGAGTCCCTCAGTCCATCCCCCGAGCAAGGAGTCTCGGATGATGGACTGCTTGGGGAAGCGGATGTTTAGTTCAGCGACCTTCTCGGTAAGGGCGCTGAACTATCTGGCACATGTGACTAGGATGCAGCGCGATCTTATTAAAGTATACGCTGCACCCCCCCCCCCAGAGTCCATGTCGGAGGAGGACAAAGTGCTGCACTCCACCCGCATGGCCACTCTCAGGTCCATTACCAGTACCTCTATGCGGCTACTCTCCCATGCTACGGAAGGCGCCGCTAGAGCCGCAGGGGCAGGTCTAGTTACTAGACGTCAGGCCTGGCTCCGTCATTGCGATTTCTCAGAGCCCTTCAAAGCGTCATTTGCGAACACCCCCTTCGATGGTTCTGCCCTCTTTGGCAAAACTGTTCGCGACACTTTGACCCAGAGCGAGAAGGACGGGAAGACGTGAAGTCCCTCCCCGACGTTCCACCCGGTCAATGGGAGGCCGCTTTGGCAGAAATTGGCCATCTGCTAAAGAAAAGAGCCATCCAGCCCGTCCCCCCAGACCAGATCGGATCAGAGTTCTACTCCAGGTTCTTTTTAGTGCCAGAAAAGACGGGGGATCTAAGACCAATTTTAGACCTTTCTCTCTTGAACCTGGCAGTTCCCAAGGAGAAGTTCCGAATGGTCACTCTGCAGTCTATTCTCCCCCTTCTGGGAGAAAATCACTGGATGTGCTCCATAGACCTCAAGGATGCGTACTACCATATACTAATGGACAGGCTCCAGGAGGTTTCTCCGCTTCGCTGGGAGCCAGTCACTACCAGTTCGGGTCCTTCCCTTTGGTCTCACCACAGCCCCAGGGTGTTCACCAAAGTATTAGCAGTGGTAGCGGCCCACCTGAGGCTTCAGGGGTATAGGTCTTTCCTACCTGGACGACTGGCTCCTTACCGCCCAACAAGGCATCTACTACTATTGGCGAGACTCCTTTCTCCATCTTGCTCCCCGTCTGGGCATCACTATAAACACAAAAATCCAACCTAGCACCCACGCAGTTCATAGATTTTATAGGTGCCAGGTTAGACACAAGGAGTTTAAAAGCCTTCCTCACTGCGGACAGAGTTCAAAATCTGCAACTCCAGGTGCGGGCCATTCTCCACTCAAGCTCAGTTCGGCGGAGTTGGTCCTGAGGGCTCTAGGGTCCATGGCGTCTGCTATAGCACTTCTTCCTCTCGCCAGGTTCAATATGCGCATCCTCCAGTGGACACTCCTAGTACAGTGGTCGTATCTTGCTCTTCCTATGCATCATCCCATTGCGATCAGCAAGGCTTGCAAGCGGTCCCTCCTGTGGTGGCTTCACTCTCCAGATCTCCATGGAGGCCGCCCATTTTGTGCTTCTCCCCCTCTCGCCACGGTGACCACGGACGCCTCCCGCCTTGGGTGGGGGGCATTGCAGGCCGGACCGTCCAAGGCACGTGGAACGATTCAGAGACCTTACTGCATATCAACGTTCTAGAGATGAGAGCAGTGCTCTTAGCTTTGCTAGCACTTCAGGCCTTTCTTCCCTTGGGAACAATTGCGATTCAGTCGGACAACATGTCGGTTGTCTGGTATATCAACAAGCAAGGAGGAACCAGGTCTTACCCTCTTTGTCGAGAAGCCATGAGAGTTTGGGAATGGGCAATCTCCACCAACCGCTTTCTCATAGCAGCGCACATTCCGGGTCGGTCCAACATCCTGGCGGACAAGCTCAGTCGCACCATTCTCACCCCTTACGAGTGGTCTCTCAACACTCAAGTAGCGGAACGCATATTCGCACGGTGGGGAACTCCTTCTTGCGATCTTTTTGCCTCTCCCTCAAACACCAAGTGCGACAGTTTTTTCGCTCTGATTCCTCCTCCAGGAGGTTCCCCAAGAGACGCTCTGGTGCATGCTTGGCCACCCGGTCTTCTTTATGCTTATCCCCCCTTGCCTCTGATGCTCCAAGTTCTTCAGAAAGCCTCTCGGTTGGGGTGCAGAATGATTCTCATTGCTCCGTTTTGGCCTCGACAGATCTGGTTCCCCTTTCTAAGGTCTCACTCTGTGAATCCTCCTTGGATTCTAGATCCCATTCCGGATCTGATATCTCATCCATCCCGCTTATCTCCTCCGAACCTGGACAACCTGAAGCTGACCGCTTGGCTGCTCAAGTTCCACTCTTGATCAGGACTCCCGGTATTTCGTCCCCTGTTAAGGCGATCCTGGTGGCAGCTCATAAGCCATCCACTAGGAAAGTCTACCGTAGCAAGTGGAAACGGTTTTCCTTGTGGGCGGAGCGGCAAGGCCTAAACCCCTTCACAGTTCCTCTCCCTTTGGTGCTTGATTTCTTAACCACTCTTTTTAACGATGGTGCCAGCAGTTCCACGGTCAAAGTACAACTTGCGGCAATTTCACATTATCACATTGGTCATGACTCCAATCCACTGATGTCGGCCAAGTTGTGTAAAATTTTTCTTAAAGGTACTTTTCTTCTGAGGCCCCCTGTAAAACAAGCGGTTCCTCCTTGGGACCTTTCCTTAGTTCTCCAGGCCTTGACCACCCCCCCCCCTTCGAACCGGCGGCTACGGTAGATCTGAAATTCTTGTCGTTCAAGACTGCCTTCTTAGTAGCCATTACTTCGGCCAAGAGAGTTTCAGAGCTCCAAGCATTATCAGCTAAACCTCCTTACTTGGTCTTTCATCCGGACCGTGTTTACCTCAGGACCAACCCGTCCTTTCTTCCTAAAGTAGCTTCTGAAGCAAACATTAATCAATCCATTAACCTCCCTGTCTTCTTTCCTAAATATGAAAACAAAGGTGAATACAAGCTTCACTCCTTAGATGTTCACAGGCAACTTAGATTTTATCTAAACAGGACGGCTGGTCATAGGCAATCCGACCAGTTGTTCATTTCCTTTGCTAAATTTAATTTAGGCAAACCAATTTCTAAAGTCTCACTATCTCGCTGGATTTCACAATGTATCTTATTGGCTTATCAAGCTTCAGGAAGGCCCGCACCGGAGGGTGTACATGCCCACTCAACCCGGTCAGTCTCTACCTCGGCAGCCTTTAAGGCTAGGATTCCTCTAGATGATATTTGTGCAGCAGCAACGTGGGCTTCATCTCATACTTTTATTTCCCACTACATCTTGGGGTAGAGCATCCTTTGGCTCCGCGGTGCTCCGGAATATCCTTCCATGATGGCCGCCCAAGATTCAGGTAGCTGGGGACTCTGTCCCACAGGTTGCAGACAAATTAATCTCCTACTTCAGATTTAGAAGTTATGTACTCACCATAACGTTCCATCTGAGTAGGTGTATTCATTTGTCTGCAACCATCCCGCCCTAATCCCCTGGCCTTTCAGTTTCCTGCATATGTTGTGTTACCCTTTTCAGGGTGTTCTTGCTTTGGCAAACTCGATCTGAGGTCATGAGGGTAGAGCAGGGCATTATGGGTGAGGGGAGGAGCTGAGAGCTTGGATCCATAGCTGGTAAACCATGCCGGTTCGGATCCGATATCGGATCCATAACCCACAGGTTGCAGACAAATGAATACACCTACTCAGATGGAACGTTATGGTGAGTACATAACTTCTAATTATTTAAATTATTGGGGGTCAGTATGACAAAACATAGATAATATAGCACTGGAAATTAGTGATGCTTTTGCTTTATATTGCCCATCCCCCACCCATCTGCTGCAAGGTTCTTGCTTCTGTCTGCCCCCTCTCCCCCGAGCTCACCTCGTGCATACCCTATTGCTTCTTTTCTGGGGAGTATGCATTGTTATCGCATGTGTGTGTGTAGTATGTACTTCACACTGTCCCTTGTATACTTTTCACTCCCCTTCCCACTTAACTGAAGCTACTTTTGCAGTATGCCTCATCTTTACCAGGGTCATGCAGGCTGCTGGTAATTCTGCCACCCCACAGCACCCACTCTCTGTCTCTCTCACACACACACACACACACACACACACACACACACACACACACACACACACACACACACACACACACGTGTATATGTAGAACTATATATACATATATGTAATCACAAATTAGGAGAACTGACAAATGACCACTTCACTTTATCCCACCCAGGCATTCCTTCAGTAGACCAGACTTGTTTCTCAACCTTGTTTGCCTGCAGCACAAACAGATGTCATTTATGCACCAGCAGGCTAGCATCAGTGTTGCTTTTGTAGTCTCAGCTTCCTGAAAATCAGACCAACAAGATTTTTATCTTGGCAATCAGCATTTTTTTCTTTGGTTTTGCCTTATTTTCAGTCATTCTATTGTATTTAACAGAATATTTGCAGTGACTGCTTCAAGTTTTGTGGACAGTTTTGAAGTAGTATGTCTCCTCGACATCTTGAGGCTTAGACCTTGCGGCTCTCTTATATTAGAGTTTCAAGGTCCAAACGCGCGCTCTCTCTCTATGTATATGTGTATGTGTATATATATATATATATATATATATATATATATATATATATATATATATATATATATAAATATAAAAATATAAATGTGTGTGTCTATGTATGTGTGTGTGTATGTATGTGTATATATATATATATATATATATATATATATATAAATATATATATATATATATATACACACACACACACACACACACACACACACACACACACACACACACACACACACACACACACACAGGTCTCCACAGAGGAACTTCGGTCTGCTAATGATTGACAGTGGATTTTCACGGTGCCGAATTGCCAGCCTGATGCCCAACCTTCAAGGAAGGCACACTCATTCATGCACGCACCTACCTGCATGTCTTTTACGTCACTCGACCTCTGGGAGGACATGCAGTCTCCACACAGAAGGTGCTCCAGCCGAAAATCGAATGAGAGAACCTCTTGCTGTGAGGCGACAATGCTAACCGCTGCACCACCGCGGCCTGTGTGTGTGTATCTACATATATATATATATATATGTATGTATACATACACACACACACACATACATACACACACACACACACATGTACGGTTGGGTAAGAACTTACCATAATATTTGATGTCTGAGAAGAATACTGTTACAGTAGTCTTGACTACTGCAGCTTCTTTTGAGCTTCTGGACATCCAGCCCAACTTGAAGAACTCGGAACTCTGTCCATTTGACATAGTTGATGTCTTCCCCTTAGGACATCAGGAAATTCTCAGTATAAAGTAGACATCCACTTTGCCATATTAGAGCTATATTGCCCATTTTACGTAAGTAAATTCCTTGAAAGCTACGAGAGAGGCCAAAGGAGTTCAGAGGAAAGAAGGGGGGGGGTAGAAGAAGTAAAGCTTCCCAAATGTTACTCAGACTTGAACAGGTCCAAGGCCTCTTGAAAAAAACAGAAGGAAATGCAGATATGAACTATGGCTAGAGGTATACCACCCTGCCTTAATGAATCCAGGCAAGGGTCTGAACCACCACTTTTTGTCAAGGCAGACGTCCCATTAAAGAAAAGACAAAAAAATAAACATCTGGTGCCAGGGATTCACAAAAGGAATGGCAGGACTTCACTCAAGACTTGTTGAATACGTTGATGGCACTGAATCCTCCTGGGGGGGGGGGGGGGAGTTCTGCACCACCCTTGATCCTCTACTCCTAAAAGGGCAAGGGACCTTGAGTCCTTGGATGAGGACCCTGACTCTGATGCTGACTCTTTAGTCTACTTCTCTCAGTTGCCTTCTCCTTTAGACTGTGGGCGAGAGGAAGAGGAATCTGTCAGTCCTGATCCTCCTTTGGAGACATGGTCTTGCTTATGATGGAACATTTTAAGTGGGATTGCTGCCAGGTATCTGACATCCAGAAAAGGTATTATGAGTTTTACAAATGGACTCTCTTAAACCTTCTGCTGTCCCTCCTGTGCTGGCTACTCTGGATACCTTCTTGGCAGCTTCTCTAGCACCTGTCTCCCAGCCTTCAGGCCCTAAGAAACCTGTCAGGTTTTGTAAGGTGCAGGATGCTTGCAAATTCTTGTACAAATGCCTTTCATCTGATCTAGCAGTGATTTCGTTGTCTACTGATAAGTCTTCTAGACTGTTGCCCTATTCTAAGCTCCTTCCCTCAGACTAGGATAGTAGAGCTATGGAGAGGATTGATAAAGTCTGCATTTCTGCTACTTTAGCCTTTAGGGCTATAAATTACCAAACCCATATGACAAGATACATTTTGTCTGTTTTTTCTTCGATTGGGAAAATTTGTGTCTAACTTGCCTGACTCTGAGAGTAAGGCCTCAGCTCTTTTGTTACTAAATTCTACTTCCCAAGTTGCCCGTCATGCTATAAAGTGCAGCTGTGATGCAGTGGATGCCGTCTCTACGGCTGCTGCCTTGTGGCTCTGTTATGGCTTCATCATCAAGCCTTGCCAGATGATATTAAATCAAAATTTCTGGATTATCCTCTGGATATCCAAAACTTTTTGACACTGCTGTGGCAGAGCCTTGTTAAGACCTTGCAGAATCAGGATAAGGTCATGAAACATATAAAGCACATTTTTGTTTCAGCCATTTCCAAGTTTCAGAGGAACTGCCCTTCTAAGACTGCCTTTTTGCGTAGATTGCGTAGATAGTCAGCTAAGGTTAAGAAGGCTCCTAGGAGTGTATTTTCTGACAAGCCTACTGAAACACCTAGACCCCAAAAGCAGTCCTTTCCTGACAAGTCTGCAGCCATCTGACTTTCTGCTCTCCCTTCCTGTCAGCCAGGTTCCCTTGTCCCTCAGGCTTTCTGTGTCTCTCTGTTTGGTAAAAAATCACCACAGACTTTTGATTCCTTCCATTGTCAGGCAGGGTTTCTTTATGACCTGGAAAACCCTTCCATCCTTCTCTGGGGTCCCTCAACCTGCTGCAGAACAACTCCCTCATTTTCCAGGAGTATTGCAGGGTTTGTTAGACCAGAATAACATTCATCTGGTTCCTCAGACCAAGAGGGGTCTAGGGTTTCATTGCAGAATATTTCTGTTTCCCAGGAAAAAGGGTCTTGGACACCTGTCTTGGGTTTTTTGTTCTAAACACTTTTCTTATAGTGGCTTCTTTCCAAATGCTTTCTCTTCAGATGCTGTTTCCCCTGTTGCTTCTCTAGGCCTTCATAGTTTTCCTGGACCTAAAGGATGCCTACCTTCATATTTCTGTTCACTCTATGTTCAGGACATTTTTCATGCTTCCCTGTTTCTTCCACACATTTTCAGTTCAGTGTTTTGCCATTTGGGCTTTCTACGGCCCCATGTGTATTCACCTAATGCCTAGCTCTAGTGGACACCTTTTGCAGGCTTAGGGGCATTGAGATATTCCCCTCTGTGGATGCCCTCTTGCTTCAGGCCCCATCCCAAAGCAAGTGCAGGATTTTCATTTTACCCAGCCTCTATTGCACAGCCTGGGATTCACAGTCAAATTTAAGAAGTCACTGTTGACTCCATGACATGATCACATCTTCTTAAGCTGCAGGATCCAAACTGTTCCAGTGCTAGTCTCTCTTCCTGCCACCAAGCTTTACTCTCATAAATTATTGTCTTTCCCTGATTCCCCTGTCCTGTCTTCTGGGCAGAGAGTTTCTAAGGGCTCTGGGATAATGGATTTTACCATCCCCTTTCTTCCTTGGGGCAGGTTTCTCCCTTAAATTTCTCCAAATCTTTTAGGTTTCTAATGCCATGACTGGAATGGACCCCATTCCTAAGTCAAAGTATGATTAAAGTTCATGAAATTAGTATTGTTTCAATCTTTGTCAGCCAGAAGTTCCCTTTGCAGCACCTGAAATGTGCCCTGTAATGACGACTCCTGCAGTTTGTATGGCGTTACATGTATCAGTAACGTATCTAAATATGATTGTAAATTCTTTTTTTATAAGACCCATTGCTCCTGCTACTATTGGAAATGTCTGGGTATATTTCTTCCACATTGCCCTCATTTCTGCCTGCAAATCCTGATATTTTATGACTTTGTGCCTCTCTGGACACAAGGCACTGTAGTAACTGGATGTAGCAATTTCAGTGATTAATGCTACTTTTGTTTTCTTTTCATGGACCACTGTATCTGGTTTTCTCGCATCTGTCTTTTGAACTGTTGGTAATAGGTGATCCCATGTGATGTAAACTTCATAATTTTCTATGATGTTTTGTGGATCATGTTTGCAGCATTTTTCAGGTATTTCTTCAGTATTATAATGTTTGCACAATCCCCAGTGCAACAATCTTGCCACGTTATTATGCCTTTCAGTATACAGTCCTCCTGCCATTAGTATGTCACAACTAGCTCCAAGGTGTGCAACTGTTTTACAAAACCTACATTTCTCTGTTTCCCCCACATGATGTTCGTGTTTCACTGTTGCAGTCATGACTGTAGGGTTCTCCCCTGCCAGCAGGTAGCCGTCGGTCGGCCAGAATCCCAAAGTCTGGGTCCGGCGTCGGCTGCTCAGCCATGCTCCCTGACGTCGGCTGCTCAGCCATGCTCCCTGACGTCAGAGCGCCAGGAGTACAAAGCTGACAGCCGACGCCATGTTCTCCAGTCTTTTTTGCCGTGCGGTGATAGCAGTTCGCAAGTGCCGGTCGGCTGACTCCTGACAATTTTTTCTAAACGTACTTCAGTCCGAAGACTTTCTTCTCCTACTCAAAGCTAAGTACCCGTTGAAACTTTTTCTTGCTCCAGTCTGATGTCAGAAAAAGTTAATAATTGTATTTCATGTGGGAAGCAAATACCTCATAAGGACTTTCATTCTTACTGTATTCCTTGCTTAGGCCCTGACCACGACGTAGCTAGTTGTCGGTTTTGTGCTAGATTCAATCAACGTACAATTAAACAAAGGTACGATTTTGCATTTCATTACTTCGGTAGGCATTTTAATTACAAAATGTCGTCTGATACGGTTCCGGCTACCGGAGTTCACAAATGACGCAAGGATAAAGACAGGCCTCCGAGGTCCAAATCAGATGATATTGTACAAGCAGAGCCAGCTTCAGGTTCGGCCGTCATCAGTGAGGCAATTTTGCAGCCCCTGTCGTCGCCCATTTCGGAACCGATGGCCGAAACGGACTCCCACGAGGAGCCAACTAGGCCTTTGAATATTTCTGTTGCAGGACCTTTGGACAATGCTCCTTTGGATGGGTCTGGAGCCGCTGTGCAGGTACCGTCTTCCGAAGGGGTTTTCAGGCCTACTCAGCTTCTAATAAAGGCAAAGCCAAAGACAAAGGCAAAGACTCCTTCCAAATCAAAGACTGCAGCTCAGGCCTCTTCTGATCCGGCACCCAAGTCTCAGAAACAGTTACTCAAGATGGCTGAAGACTTACTTATTATGATTAGGGGTTCACATCCCCCTCCAGATAAAAGACCAAGGCAGGAAGTGTATTATGACTCCTCTGATCAGGCTTCTGTTTCTTCAGTTTCTTCTTCTGACCAGGAATATTCTTTCCCTACTTATGAGGATTCTGATGCTGAGGAATCCATTCCTTCAGCTTCTCCCCCTGAGGATTTCTCTTTTGGGGAAACTTTGCATGAAATGAGGGAACATTTTCACTGGGAAGGACAGGAGTACTCGGAATCTAAGAAAAGATTTAGGGATTTTCTTCTTCTTCCTCAACATAGACCCCTGGCTATTCCTCCTATTTTGGATATTGTGGATGATGCTTTTTCGGAGGCTAACTTAACTCCTGACTCTTTTCCTCCAGCTCCTGTTAAGCCAGACAGATATTATAGAGTTCCTGATTCCCACCAGTTTTTATACAAGAATCCTACTGCTGATCCTGAAACCATTTCTCAGGGTCCTAAGGGGGTTAAGGCCACTTCTGCTAAAAACCCCATTCCCACTGAGAAGGATTCCAAATCTTTAGAAAGATGGGGCAAAAAAGTGTACACTTCTGCTACTTTATCTATTAGGGCTTTAAACTGTCAGTTTCATATGCTGAAATACCAGCAATTTCTTCTGTCTGTTTTAAAACAAAAGTTATCTTCCATTTCCGCCTGTGCAGATGATAAGGAATTACATGACTTAATGCATGCCACTGAACAAGTTGGGAAGCATGGTTTATACTATGGATTTGATGCCTTGGAGGCTTCTTGTAGGGCTGCTGCCTCTGGCACAGTCATTAGAAAGGCATGTGTGATTAAAGGAACAAAACTTGCCAGATCAAGTAAAAGCTAAATTATTGGATGCTCCTGTTCAGCATAATATTTTGTTTGGATCTAAAGCTGAAGAGGTGATAAAGAAGATGGAGGACAAGGCAAAATCCATGCAAACGGTTAAAGATTTTTTACAAGTACAGCCACCCAGATTTAGTAGGAATTGGCCTACTAAAAATTGGTCCTTTCCCAATTCAGACAGGCCTCAGAGGGGTAGATACAGACGCTCCCGAGGAAGGCCTCAAACACAAGCCTCTTATAGACCAAGACAGTGGACTGCTTCCACCCCTAGGGGAGGAAGAGGACAGGTCGCAAGCTCATAGAAAACAGACTCAATGACTCCCTCTGTTGGGCTGCAGGAACTTCTTGCCTGGAAGCCCCTCTCGGAGGAAAACTTTCTCTTTTTCACCTAAATTGGACTCGTAACCCAAGACAAGTGGGTTCTGGATGTGGTTTCAAGAGGTTACAAATTTCATTTTCATACCCTACCAAGACCAAGCGGATGGCCGGATCTTCCAAAACATCAATGGTGAGAGGCCTTAAACCAGGTGGAAGCTCTCTTGGCTATGAAAGCCATAGAACTGGTCCCACTTTCAGAGATGGGACAAGGTTTTTACTCAAGGCTCTTTCTAGTCCCCAGAAAGCAAAATTCATGGAGACCCATTCTGGATCTGTCAGTCTTGAACACTTTTCTCGAGATTCCAAAATTCAAGATGCTTACTCTACAGCAGCTACTTCCAATGCTGACCAAAAATGCATGGATGGTAACTTTGGATTTAAAGGAGGCATATTTACACATTCCCATCAGGCAGGAATGCAGAAAATACCTCCGGTTCAAGGCCGGATCGAGGCACTATCAATTCTCTGCGCTGCCCTTTGGATTGTCTACTGCGCCCAGGGTCTTCACCAAATGCCTGGCTCCAGTAGTAGCTTATTGCAGACTCAAGGGAATTCAAATATACCCTTATCTGGACGACTGTCTTATTCAGGCAGACAGCAAGGATGTCTTACTCCAGCATCTAGAATTTGTTCAGAATCTTCTCAAGCCCTTGGGATTCACTGTAAACATAAAAAAGTCAAATTTGACACCCTCACAACAGATAACTTTTCTGTGTGCTCTTCTCAACACAACAACCCAGATGGCATTTCTGACATACGAAAAACAATTACAGCTGGCTTCAACTTTCAAAACCTTGGCAACATTAACTCAGCTATCTGCAAGGAAATTCCTGCAGGCTTTGGGTTACATGGCCTCCTGCATCCTTCTCGTACCATATGCAAGACTACATATGAGGAAAATACAGTGGTACCTAAAAAGTGTATGGTCTCAGCATTGCCACAGTTTAGACATACAGATTACTGTCCTGCCTTGTCTTCAACAGGAATTCCTTTGGTGGTCCGAGGCATGTACTCTAAACAAAGGAAAACCCTTCAGTCTGCCTCCAACCATTCAGATACTAACCACGGACACCTCAGATTATGCATGGGGAGCCCATTTTCAGGGCAACTGTCTGCAGGGCCTTTGGACAAAGGATCAGAAGCTCCTGCATATCAATTTAAAGGAAATGTTAGCCATTCAGAAGGCTCTATTGGCCTTCAGGAATCTTCTACATCCAGGACAACTACTGATACGGACAGACAACTCCACAGTTATGTGGTACATAAACAAGCAAGGGGGATCTCATTCCTGTCCCCTTTGTAGACTAGCCATGAATCTATGGAACACAGCTCTAGCTTGCAAACTGGACCTTCAAGCTCAGTTTCTACCAGGGAAGCAAAACTTCCTGGCAGACAGTCTGAGCAGAAACCTGTCGGACCCACACGAATGGATGCTGGACACTGAAATATTCAAGATTATTACAGCAGTCTAGGGATGTCCTCACATAGACCTCTTTGCATCCCACCTCAATCATCAACTACAGATTTTTTGCACCAGGACATTCCACGAACTAGCTTGGAAAGTGGATGCACTATCATTCAGTTGGAGAAACCTCTCGGGGTATGCCTTCCCGCCTCTACCTCTTCTTCCACGGGCGTTATTAAAGATCAAACAGGACAAGCCCAAGATGATAATCTTGCTGGCCCCAAATTGGCCTCGACAGTTTTGGTACCCAACACTGAAAAGCCTTTGTTTGGAGCCCCCTTGGGTTTTACCACAGACTCCGAACCTTCTGTCCCAACACCAGGGTCAGGTTCTGCACTCCCATGTCAAAACTCTCAGCCTGGCGGCATGGTTAATCCAGGGTCTATGATTCATTCTCTCCTACCCAAGCAGGTTATGGATGTCATTTTAGAAGCCAGACGTCCTAGCACTAGAAAATCTTATGCAGGAAAATGGAAAAGATTTTCCTCCTGGATGCAGGCTCAGGATTCAGATCCTCTTATTCCTAACATTCCTCTGATTTTACTTTACCTGACAGACCTGTTACATAAGGGTCTCTCTTTCTCTTCCATAAAAATACATGCCTCTGCTATTTCTGCTCATTATAATACAGACCCTCCAATCTTTTCCCACCAGCTCATGAGACAGTTTCTCAGCGGAGCTAAGAACTTAAGGCCCCGTAGATCTCCTCCCATTCCTGCTTGGGATCTCAACTCTGTTTTGGAAAAGCTCACCTTACCTCCTTTTGAGCCTGCTGCCACATCTGACATCAAGTTTTTATCTTGGAAGACAGCCATCCTGTTAGCTCTGACCTCTGCCAGGAGAGTTTCGGAGTTGCAAGCTGTCATGGCTGTGGAACCTTATATTATTTTTCATCAAGACAGGGTGTCTTTAAGGACTAATCCTACTTTCATGCCTAAGGTGGTTTCCAAAGTGGCTTTAAATCAAACTATTCACTTGCCAACTTTTTTCCCCACTCCTCAAAATAAGGGGGAAAGGATCTTGCATTCCTTGGATGTACACAGACAACTACGTTTGTATCTGGACAGAACCAAGGACATCAGGAAATCAGAGCAATTGTTTGTTTCTTATGCTTCAAGTTCCCAAGGTAAAGCCATTTCAAAATGGACCATTTCTAAATGGATTGCTCATGGAATCAGATTTTGCTATCCACACCATGGAAAGCAAATCCCAGGGAGTATAAGGACTCACTCTACCAGAGATACTGCCACTTCAGCTGCCTTCCTCAGGGGAGTTCCTACCAAAGACATTTTGGAAGCTGCAACTTGGAGTTCAGTGCATACTTTTTCCAAGCACTACAATCTACCTCTCTACTCTAAGTCTAGGGCAGGCTTTGCTTCTGCAGTCTTGCAAGGACTTTTAGCCGCCACCTCTACTTTATGACCACCTCCCTTTTATTCTGCTTTGGGATTCAGCCCTACAGTCATGACTGCAACAGTGAAACACAATGAACATAGTACAGTTGTGTACACTTACCATAAATGTAGATGTTCGAGTGTCTTCACTGTTGCAGTCTAGGTTACCCTCCCTCCTGTCCCCTTTTATTTTTTCCTTTGTGTGGTTCCCTTCTTCACCCTTCTGAGGTGTATTTGCAAAGGGTATGGGATCTTGCTCATTTTGGAACACCTGACATCTGGGTCAAGAAAAACTGGAGAACATGGCGTCGGCTGTCAGTTTTGTACTCCTGGTGCTCTGACGTCAGGGAGCATGGCTGAGCAGCCGACGCTGGACCCAGACTTTGGGATTCTGGCCGACCGAGGACTGCCTGCCGGCAGGGGAGAACCCTACAGTCATGACTGCAACAGTGAAGACACTCGAACATCTACATTTATGGTAAGTGTACACAACTGTACTTTCTACGGGCTTTGTAAACCAGCGTCTAAGTAGTCCAGTATATTGGGCCACCGATATTAACATTTCATGTTTTAGTTTGAATTTGCCTCCCCTTAACCATTCCTGCATTCGATCCTGATCAACATGATGTTGTTCCAGGAGTTTCTATACTTACAACTATATTTATGCATTTCCCGCATTTTTTGCCTTCTCTTGTGATCCTTCACCTTAATTCTATCTTTTGTTTTGTTGCACATTCAGTTGCTGTCTGATTTTTATCTACTTCTGCTTTGATCAACAAGCAAGGAGGCACAACGTCTTATCTTCTTTTCAGACTAGCTGTTTGAGCCTGGGAAATAGCCATCATTCTGCACATGACCCTATAGGAAGTCTACATTCCTTCAGAGGACAGTCTTGTGGCAGATTCTCTCAGTAGGTCCTGGACACAGCCTCATGAATAAATGCTTCACAGAGATGTTTCTGGACATATTTCTTCGGTGGGGTACTCTTCAAGTGGGTCTCTTTGCCTGTACTCTGAACAGACAAATCCATCAGTTCTGTTCCAAAGTTCCAAGTCAATGGGGACTTTGGAATGCCGTACTTCCAAACATCAGTGCCTTAGATTCCGTTAAGACTTACAAAATTACCCTAAAAAGTCGCTTTCTCAACTCTTGCATATGCCTTGCTTTGCACCTTAAATTTACCATAATAAATCTGTCTCCTCTGACTTCCTCTTACCCTTCCATACTTTATCTCATCATCAACTGTCTCCCTAACCCATCACCTGGAATTTTGTGCTTCTTTATTTCTAATTCTCTCTCTCTGTTTCTCCTGAACTACTTCAAATAGAACTTCTTATCTTGTTCTACTATTCTTGCTTCTTTGACAAATCTCACACTATATTTCTCTCCTAAACCTGTCAGAATATCTATCACCTTAACCTCCCTAACTTTTCTCACTATAATATCCTCCTGTATCTCTTTCAATACCTATCCACATTTACCTTCTTACCTTTACTTCTCCTTCGAATACCCCTCGTTTCTACTACTGTCTCTATACAATCATTTTCTTTTCCGTGTGTTACTTTTCATCATTACTTAACCTCTGCCTGTATACACTCAAAGCAAAACAGAACTAATTCTACTGTGCCAGTGATGCTCATATAAAAACTAGAATTTTAGACTGAACTCCTATAATTTGCTATAATTGTAGTTGCTATCTATCTTCATGAAAAATTGTATTCTGTCTACAGATATATGTATGTTTATGCTAACTGTAAAAACTACTAATGTTTGAATTTGTATTAGAATCCCTATAATATTTAGCTATAACTGCTAAATCCTTTATGGCTGCATTGTTTTTGGAGCTTTTCTCCCCAGGCCTCAGTTGAAAATGGGTTCCTGACTCAGTCAGACTTTCACGGTCACCAAATGTCAGTCAGTCAATCAATTGGGTCTATGTTGAATTAGCGAACGCTTAGAAAAGCAAACGCTAATTCATCGATCTCTTTTAAGCGAAAGCTTACAATCTCGAACACCCAGAACAACGATTTTTTTTTTCATAGGGCAAAAAATCGATGGGCCGGTTTTGGGAGTTCTCCTTTCCTCCACTGTGGTGCGATCTCTGAGTCAGTATATCTAAGTAGGGGAGTGTGGGGGGCATTATATAATATTTTAAGTTTTTTTTTTCTGGGAAAAAAGTTGCTGTTCCGGGTGTTCGAGATTTTAAGCTTTTGCTTAAAAGGGGTCGATGAATTAGCGTCCACTTTTCTAAGCATTCGCTAATTTAATATAGACCCAATCAATCAATCAGTCAGTCAATAAATAAATCATTTGGGTTGGAAAGCAGACATCTTGTCTTTTTCTTGGAAGGGAATGTTCCTTTATGGATCTCCTCCCCTTCCACTTGCTCTTCTTTCCAAGGTCCTTCACAAGATCAAGGATGCTCTATAAATCTTGTTGGTAAATCCCTTTTGGGAGATGGCACTGGTTTACCCCTCTTATTCCATCTGGAAAGGGGCAATCATCATAAGTTACCTCACCACATGGAACTTCTCACGCAGAACCGTGGATCTCTCCTCCATCCTCACTTGTTGTCATTCATCCCTCTGTAATATAGATGACAAGCAGGCGGGGTATTTTGTTTAGATGCTTTAATACATAGAAACACTTCAAGATGGATAGCAGCATCATAAAATATAAACAAACTGGTTAACACAGACCTTACATACATACATGCTTACATCTCAACAGCTTACTGCAAAATGGCAGTCAGACTTGCACATGCTCAATATTTATACACTTGTTGAAGCCCTTGGATAGCTTCTTAAAGGTACATGCACACACACACACTGATCTACATCCTCCCTCTTAAAAAGATTGCCCTTTGTAAAAACAATATTAGAGTTAGACATGCATTACTATAGACATTAGAAACAAAACACATTGTTCATGTTCAAGTTGCCATGCATCTGTTACATGGTTTAGAGATACGATCAAATCTTGTAACATAGCATTCTGAACTGAATTTAGCAACAGGGACAGTCTTCGGTGAACAACTCGTATCAGGAACATCTGGATTTGTCACAGGAACAGCAATATTCTCTGGAACTTCCTCAGGAATTGGAATACCGGACAACTCACTCTGACATGGTCTTTTTCACAGGCTATGTGCTGTGGTATAGGCTCGGACACCGGTCTCATATGTTTCTGATGCCACCTAAACTCTTCTCCTTGTGATTCCACAATGTATGATCTCGGCTCAGGGCAAATATTTTTCACAACACCAATCCGATCATAACCTCTGGACATTTGCATCCTTACCACTTATCCTTCTCATAATGGATTGAGCGGTTTGCTGGTTTTATCGTAGTAGGACTTCTGAGTTAAGTGCTTTTTCAACAGATTGTCTTTCACTGGCCTGTTGTTCTTGACACATGGAGCCACCAATTGATTACTGATTGGTAATGTGGTTCTGGTTTGTCTCGACAGAAGTCTTTGAGCAGGTGAACCAAGATGTTCATAGGTTCATAGGTTCATACTAGGCTATCTGCCCAAGGGCATTTAGTTTGAATAAAACTATGCCTATTATTTTGCTGTGCCTCTGCTAATGGGTGGTGGAGGAACCACAGACCACGAGTAAGCGTGCGCCGCTGCGCCCTGCATAATGATGAGGTGAGGAGGCTATTAAACAGCTGTCTAACTGCGAGGGTTTAATTCTCATTGAGTTAAGTGTGCACACAGCGGGGACACCATCCGTCCATGGATGCTGTGTTTTTTTTTTGCCTGAGAGAGCAGTTCTCACGTCTTTTTTCAGGAATGGGGGGCGGAATGCGAGATTAGTTTATGATCTGATCTCACCAGTGAGGAGTATGCACTTCGGTGTTGATTTGTAATACATTGATGTCCCATGTTATGATGAGAGAGGATCAAGTTCTCTTTCTCCTCTTGTGGGGATGGTGACTAGTTGTTCCATGGCATTGAACTCCAGGAACCTTTTGGGCCGCTGAGTGTTTGGGCCAGAGTAGTGTTCCCAGTCTATATTAGGGTAGTTGAAGTCCCAGAGTATGATGCAGTGCTTGAGATACATTCCAATCAATGTTTTTTCAGGAGAGCCATGGGAGGTTCCTGAGTTTGAGAGGTGGCTTGTAACATGCTGCAAACTGCAGAGCAGTCTTGCCTATGGTTAATTGCACCTGGCGGTCCCATGCATCGCGGCGCTGTCACCAACCTGAGGTGTGTGGGTGTGTCCTTTAAGAATATGGACCCCACCTCCTTTCTTTGTTTGCGGATTTTGGGGCGGGCAGCATGATAGCCTAGGGTGACAGGTGCAGTCCGCTAGCGAGAAGCAAGCTTGTCCAGCATGTCATCCCAGGCAGACAGACATTGGCTTGGCTTTGAGCTGAATAACATTTAAGCCAATTATTAAAGCTGATCATCTTATCACTGTATTATGTGGCATCATCAGCACAAGGGGTAGGTGTAAGATAGGTCAGGAGGTCAGGTGCCTGGGCTACATAATCAGAGAGAGAGCTCCTCAATGTCTCTTTTCTGTAGTCCAGGAGAGTGATCTCTCAGGTGTGTGACACCAGAGCGTGGACTGAACTGAGTCGTACTTGTACCTTGTGTAGAGAGGAGAGAGAGTTGCATGTTGTGTTATGGATTCTCTAGCCCGAGGTAAATTTTTACTCAGAGCCTCGAGTATGTTTTAGTGTGTTTATGTGTTTTGCGTAGCATCTGACCCTTCAACATGCTAGAAAGTGTATCATGAAGAGCATTTCTGAGATTCAGGAAAACGTCACTATTATCTTGTTTTGATTTCTCTAGTAACTGTTTTGCACTTTTATCAAATGTACGTTCTGCCAAACCATTTGACTACGGGTACTCTGGGCTACATGTGACATAAGTAAAATCCCATTCTTTGGGAAATCTTTTGAACTGTTTGGTCGTAAACTGTGCGTCATTGTCAGAAATAACTTTGTGTGGACTACCATGCACTGCAAAGTGACGCTTCATCTTAGTAATGACAGTGCTGGATGCTAGGTTAGGAAATAGGTCAGTATCGAACCAATTTGAGTAAGAGTCTTCTAACACCAAATATTGTTGACCATTCCACTCGAAAATATTTGTGGCTACTGTCAACCAGGGTAGTTCAGGAATCTGGTTTAGCTGAAGTTGTTCCTTCTGCTGATGTGGCTTAGTAATGTTACACATGGAACAAAATGAAAGTGCTCTCTCAATGTCTTGTGACATAGAAGGACAAAATACTAGACCTCTTGCTCTTCTTTTTGTAGAGTCGGTTCCTGGGTGACCAGGATGCAAGATAGTAATGTACTCTTGTTGCAAGGACTTTGGAACATTTACTTTTGGACCTTTCATAATGATACCTTTGTCAAACAAAATCTCATCTCTGTATGGAAAATAAGGTTGCACTTCTTGAGGTAAACTAGATAGCTTTGACGACCATCCTTGATTGATAAAGTGGTTGAGCCTTTGTAAAACTGGATCTGTGGCTGTGTGATTTCTCAACTCAAGACATGTGGAAGAACTGACCTAAGTACACAGAGTTGCTGAGTGGACTGAGATAGCACTGGATAAAATCAAAGCAACCTCTATTGGTTTGAATGCTGCGATCAGTTTTCGCAAGATTAAAATTTTTCTCATTGAACCCCAGTTTCTATATATTAAACAAAATATGTATAATCCCCCTCAATACATAACTTCAGAGTTTATCTCTCAGCATTTGCAGATGATTTAAACATATACTTTACTACACCAAGTTCAGACATGACCAAAATAATAAACACAATTGAACAATTCTCATACATGTCTAACTACAAATTAAACCTTAATAAAGCTAATATATTCCCCTTAAGGCCACCTAGACTCATCTCCCTAATACCTCTCTTAGACAAAATAAAAATAAAAGAAGAAACCAAATACCTTGGGATTACTTTCTTTCAGAATAACAAGGAATTCTACCGACATAACGTAACTCTTAAATGGCAAAACATAACACAAGATTGTACAAGATGGAATAACCTTAAGCTATCATTTTTGTCTAAAGTATCAGTAATTAAAATGAACATACTACCTAGATTAATTTATGTATTCATGACATCTCAGATAACTATACATAATAAATTCTTCAAACAAATTCATACCTTTCTAGAAAATTTGTATGGGAACCTAAAAAGACCAGAATCTCCTATCAAAAATTAACACTTCCCAAGAACAAAGGGGGTCTAAACTTGCCAGATTTCAAAACCTACTACTCTGTTATCAACTGAGAATAGCAGAGTATGACCCCTCGGCAAAGACTGGTTCACCGGCCTGGGTAACAATATACTATAGGTACATAAAAACACTAGACATCAATCCCAAAGCGCTTCCCTTCTTAAATAAAAAAGATTTACAAGCCTATAACATAATAGAGCCACTAAAACATTTTATAAATATAACACAAAAACTTTTTCACCCCTTAAACTTTGGACAAGCTATGTTAATACTGCAACCCCTCCATAAAAATCCTAGCTTAAAAATAAATAACAAGATGCTAAACCTAGACTCCTTCCCTCGGTTAAAACATAAGAGAATCCAAGATATCTACCCATTCCTCAATAGCACAATTCATGAATTAAGAAGTAATCTAAACTTACCTAAAGTATATAAAATAATTTTAAGACAAATCAAAGAGGTGTGTTCCAGTTACCTCCAAAACCTTACCATACTCAAAAGTGACATTGAAAACTGTACCCTACTTTGGAAGACTATGTTAATGTCAAGGAAAGCAAAAACTAACTCATACAAAATGATAGGGGAAATCAAATTCCAGAAAGACCTTCTCTTCTCTAATTATTGGAGAAAATTAAAACCTGATATGGATGACCAACAAATAGAAAAGGCAATCAGCTTAACATTGAAAACTATTCCACTTAAAAACTCTTAGACGCAACTCATGATTAATAATGATGCTTATTTCACCCCAGCAATTCTTCACAAATTCAGTGCAACTAAGTCCCCATACTGTCCACACTGTAAAGACCAGATTGCAGACCTAATACATATATTCAGGAGTTGTAAATGCGTTTTCAAGCTTTGGAATTCCCTTAAGTTACAACTGCAAAAAATGGGGTATCAAGCATCAACACTAACATGGGAATTTACTCTTTTACATATCCTCCTGGCCAACATCTCAGGAAAACAAGCTAACCCACTTATAACGATTTTCTTATTAATGAAGCTATATATAGCTCACAAATGGTTAGATCCTGTAAGTATCTTCTGGGAGGAATTGAAGAAATCTGCTATTAAACATCTACTAGCACATAAAATAGTATTGGACAAAATAAACAAAAATATGAAAGCCCGAGCAACCTGGGAACAGTCCTATAACATCTTATTAGCATAAAGCACCAGGTACACCATATCTTATGAACTGTAAGTATTCCCACGAGTACACAGCTTAACTATGGATGAAGTATCATTTTTGTATGTGCTCTTTTTAGACTAATGACATTAATTGGGAAAGCATCTTTGTATATATTGTAATTAGGTATGTTGCTTGACCTACATGTTTCTACTTTATCCACAGTGTATAACATGCAAATATGGTCATTTTGTAAATAATGAATGGTTATGGTCTTTGCAAACGTAAAACAAAAATAAAAATTATTGAAAAAAAAAATTTTTTTTCTCATTGCAAGGAAGTCTTTGTCGTGGGCTCCATTGCTTGTTTTTAGAGTAAGACGCAGCTGTTTATAAGATCATGACTATTCCTTGGAAGAAGAGAGCTGCTTTCCAACTGGCAATAAGACTCTGAGAGCAGGTGATGTGGAGCTGTAAACTGTTAAACCCCATGCATGTGAGAGTGAGTCTTCCAGGAGGCCAGGTGACTGGTGACATTGTGTTGTCCAGACGATGCACTCCAGTCGGTGTGAGTTTAGTAATTATGTTCTGATTTAGAACAGGAAGCTTTGACTTGTTCTGTCAGCAGACCAGAGAAGACCAGCAAGAAAAATTATAGTAGAATGCCACAAATGTTACTGCTGTTTATGATGAGAATGGTTGTGAAGCAAACGGTGGAACTGTTGGAGTGACAATATTGATCTGATGCAGATTGAAACTACACAAATCTGTGTGGCCTGGTCTGTCAAAGGAGATGAAAGGGCTGTCAGGTTGGTGAGTGTGTGGTTGGATAGAAGGAGCATTTAATAAGGCTGTGGACATATCAGGGAGCTTAAGGCTAAGACTTATTGTGTATACTTAGAACTGACACCTGTAAGCTCAAAATCATAGACATGATTTTTTCTCTGACTTTTCCAAGTTAATTCCTACTGAAGGGTAATGGCTGAAAGCAGAATTGGCATACTTTGCTTGGTATTATCGTTAATGCAAAGACTTTCCAATTAATGGGGGGTATCCCTCTTTGATGAGTTAGGGCAAGGGATTCCCATGTAGCTGTTTTAAGCTTCTAATTGTTGTCTTCATATGATGCTGATTTCAGCTATGGAAACCAGACTTTGGTGAGATATTGACTTTCACTTGCTGGTGTTGAGGAGTTCATAAAGTCCAGACATAAGCAGATTACAGTGGAACGGACATTTTAGATAGTTCTAGGAGGTTTTTGTGAAATGCTTTGCTCTTTTCCTCTTCTTTTTTTGTCTTGCTACTTAGTCAGCCTTGCAACTGTAATTGATTGAATGACAAAATAAGATAAACAGGACATGGGACCACTGTACTTGAACACGCATGAATTGAAGTGCCTTTCGGCTTAATTTATGAAGGTATCTACTTCTAGTTAATAGCAGGTCTGCGAGGTTTATTTTCTATCAAATGTTTAGCACTGTTGATTTGGGAAAATGTAGGAATATGTCTATTTATTGTACAGCTCATCCAAATACAGGGCGGGAGATAAGGGCTTTAGCTGAGATGGCTCTGTGTTGGAGTGAGCATTGTTTTTGCCTTCTGTATAGGGTTTTATAAGTCATGCTTAGCTGTCTTCTGTACATCTTATTGGAGATGTACGGCATTCTAATTGGATCTATTTTCAAGGAATTGCAGTTTTTGTTAGCTTGTTTAAGTT
Source organism: Protopterus annectens (assembly GCF_019279795.1). Taxonomy (NCBI): domain Eukaryota; kingdom Metazoa; phylum Chordata; order Ceratodontiformes; family Protopteridae; genus Protopterus; species Protopterus annectens. Next base: position 290,855,342 of record NC_056739.1, on the reverse strand, counting down.
TAGTGCTACGGGTTTAATTTTTTACAGTTGGTAGAAGTACTTGCCGAATATAGTTTCACAAATTTTGCCTGAAGTCATATGTAGCTCTTAATTCTTAAAGAGTGGGCAAACTGTATTTCGGCAATCTGATTGGAGGACAAATGTTCTTTACCAGGGTATTATTGTACAGGTAATGCCCACTGAAAAACAAGTCCTCTACTTCATGGCAACATATTAAGCAGCTTATGACCTTGGACAAAAGTGACTACCATTATTTTATGCTTTTGCTGTTTAGAGAGTATAAAATTAAAAGGAACAGATAAATAGAAAAAATTGTGTTTGTTTCGGTCTGCATGTGTGTGCTTGCACACATGAAAGCAGAAGTGCGCGTGAAAGAAAGGGACCAATTGATCAGTGTCTGGAGCAGTTATTTAAAAATAAGATAAATGTATACTTTTCAACCTCTTAGCTCAAAAAATCTGGATAAAGCCTAAAATAATGGGGGGGGGGCTAAAAATAGGGACAGAATTTAAATGTTGCTCTTAAAATTAGAAAGTTGCCGTGAAAACAGGATTTGTGTTAGCATGCATTTTTTAGAAGGATAGGATGTCTGAAAGTAAAATGTAAGTCATTATTTAGTGACTTCATCCTCCAATGATTTGTCAGCAAACCACAAATTTTAAGCAGAACAGACCAAAAAAAAAAAAAAATGAGGCAAAAATTTGGACAGTCGAGATTTTTGGAGGTATGAATCTTTTAATGGCTGGCATTATTAAATTTAGGGCATCTGCTAGAATACTGTCTTGAGATTCTGCAAGAATACTGACTCAACTTGTACCGAATTCTCATTTTAACTTTGTACACCCCTTATAATGTGTATTTGATGCAAGTTTCATTAATTGCCAACTTATTTGTAATGTTTGTTTATAATATGGATTTCCTGCTTGAATTGTTACAATGTATAATGCATTTGTATTGTTTGTTTTAATATGTATTCCTGCTTGAATTGTTACAATGTATAATCATCTCTAATAACCTAATGTAACATTATTCTGTCTGGAGCTTTTCTCCCCAGGACTCCATTGAAAACGGGTTCATCTGGCCCATTGACTATCCTGGTAAACCAACTGTAAATAAATAAATAAATTTATAAATAAAATATTGACTGAGTTTAATCACGTGTATTTTTAAAGGTTCATCACTTCTGAATGTATGTGTGTGAGAATGTGTGTAGACATTACCCGGTTCAATTCCCGGCTGGAGCACCTTCTATGCAGAGTTTCCATGTCCTCCCTTTGTTTATGTAGGTTTCCTCCAGGTGCTCAGGCTTCCTTCCACATTCCAAAGACATTCATTAGGTGGATTAGACGCAACAGATTGGTCGTAGCTGTGAGTGTGCATGCAGGTGTGTAGCCACCCAGTGGTGTTAACCTTGGCTCTTGATGATTGTCAGTGTTGAAGTGAAACCCTGACCCCATGTGCAAAAATTGGAAAAAAGGAGCTGTGGATGACTGGATGGAGATATGTATGTATGAATATATATATATATATATATATATATATATATATATATATATATATATATATATAGTAATTAAAAATACAATGCAAATTAACAGATAATCCATTCTCTTAGAGCAATAATGCCCTCTTATTGGATAAATAATGTCCTTCCAGGGGTATAGAGGTCCTCCAGCTGCAATGTTTTGCCTCTGAATACCCCTGGGAAGTCATTGTTTACACAGTACCACGCACCCTGCTGGGCATTATTGCTTTCAAAGAAAGTAGTGAAAGATTTCAAAAATGACCTTAATGTTTTGCTGTTGATTTATTTGGGAGCTAGAAGAAATGATTTTGTGTGGGGTCTAAAACTAGAGAAAGTTGTATTTGCTTATGTAGGAAAATATATAGCATTATTTTGTGGATAATAAATGATCCTATAAGCCCTGTAAATTGAAATGAATGTTTTGTGTAGTAATTGTGCACCACATTTTGCACTGCAGGAAACTCACTTAACAGATGAGAAGCACAAGGAACTGTTTAGATATGGGTATACAGGTAAAGGATTTTCTTTGTATCATGGTGGTAGAAGGAGATTGGGAATTGCTTTGTCAGGAAAAACATTTCCTTTGTATAAGAGAAGTATAAAGCTGGTAGGGAACACAGATATTTTATATGTAAGGATAAATTAGAGGGGCAGAAACTGACTTTGGTAAATTTGTGTAACCCCTGACATGATTCATAAAAACCTTATAGTTTTTCTAAAAGAATGGGCAACTTCACAACAGGGAATCTCACTTTACAGAGGAGACTGAAGTAAAGTTTTCACAATTTGTGATGTACACACTGCATCCCAGACTGTTAGATTTATTAATACATGGATATGGTATCTCACAGATTTCATGGGATAGTGCATCTCATAAAGATTTCATACATAACTTGTAAGTAGATAAAATGATAATTACCCATGAATATGGATACTTAATATACTGTGAATGGTTAATTTTGGTTTCTTCCTTTCTTGTTACATTTAGGACTCCTTGGAAGAAGTGCTGTTTCTCAGGAGATGGAGAGTACATCGTTGCAGGCTCTGCTCGGCAGCATGCCCTGTATATTTGGGAGAAAAGCATAGGAAACCTGGTGAAAATCCTTCATGGTACTCGTGGGGAATTACTTCTAGACGTTGCAGTAAGCAGTTTTTAATATATTAAATGTACTGCAGAAAAACATTGGCAGTATGTTATACTGTAAATTATTAATGCATTTTAAAAAAATGACTACTATGTTTTGTACATCACATTTTCAACAAAAATGTTAGGTGCTTGTCATGTAAGAAGGATCACTACTGTAGCAATCACTAAACTTGAACATGCAGTATGTACTAGTACATCTTTGTCTGATTACAGCTTTGGTTCATAAATGCTTTTACAGTTTAGAAATATTATGCATTGTCATGAAAAGCAGTATGGTGTAACTTGACATTTGTATAACATGCTATTTCACATCTTTCAGAGTCGCACTTAATCATTTTTTCTCTTCTTGTGTTTATGATGCTGTCTTTAGAAGAATGATTAACATTGCTTCTTTTAAAACTTTTTTTCATTTATTTGGTTAAATACTTTAAGTTATCACTTAAGACGTATGCTTTGTTTTTTTACCAACTTATTACAGCATTGCTCAAGTTTTAATTTTTGTGAGCCTGGAGGTTAGGAAGGATGGGAACACCGTTAAGACGTGTGGGGTGGAGGTAAATAGTGGCAAGTGTAGTTTCAGTTGCATTGGTACGAAAGTTTTGGGCTCTGTAAAGCATCCCTAGTTTTGTTCAGTTTTTCATATCTAACTTTGTATTTGCAGGTGAAATGTAAGATTACCATCCACTATCACCCCTAATAATTTGCTATCAGAAATGGCTTTGATGGTTGTATTATCAAAATAGAGGACTTAAGTTTTGATTTTTCATAAGAGAGGTATTTGGGGGAAAAATAGTAGTTTGGTCTTTTTTGTTCGCATAAGTTGTGAGTTACGAAGCCTTGTTTCAGTGGTAGTTAAAGCTTGACAGTAATTCCCAGTTTACAGTCATCTGCAATGAGCAAACATTCCATTGGTAAGAATGGTGTGTGCATGTGTGCTGCTGTGCGTGTAATGCCCTAATTAGGGATAAAAGGTTAGTTAATTTGCTCAGGCTCAAATGCTGTACCTTGGTTACAGCAGACAAGAGCTGGAATCCTCTACACCAACTAGCAGAATATTCAAAAAATATGAGTATCAATGCATTTTCAAGGAATTGTGAATTTTTGCATTTTCAAGGAACTGTGAGCTTCAAATGATGTTTACTGTTGCTGATGTGAAATCTGTTTTCAATGTGCAACTGTTTTGTTTAGCAAATAGTCATCACTGATTGTGCTACAGAACTTGAAACCAGTAACATATCAGAGAGTATATTTACATTTGATGCAGATGGCTGTAGGTTCTACTTCTGCACAGTGTAGATGGAATATTATATTGTACTTTAAAGGGGAGTGCTGCAGTCCTGAGTCTTCATTTGTTTGGTTTGCCATCCATTCCCTATTGCAATGTTACCAGCTTGCCATTTTTTAAAGTAACCTAGGCAATGTATTCTTCAAAGGCAACAGGCACTGAATCTCTAGATGAAACACTGAAGTATAAAGTTGTTTGCTTGCAGCAACCTATTCATTAGTTACAGCTCTATTTAATGTGGAATAATTCAGATTACGTTTGCTACTGCAGAAATTGTGCTCATTAACTGATACTGAGTAGCCTTTTATGGTTGAAATTTTCTGAAATGAGCAGTTTTATCATTGATGCATATGTTTTGTTTCATTGCTTATTGGAAACATGTTCATAACTACAAATTTAAAACCCACTGATTCTGTACTATACAAGGAATATAATTTAATACAATCAAGATGCTGCATGAAAGAACAAACACATGTATGCATGGTCCTAAAAATGTGTGCAAGGGGCCAATAGTTTGAAATAAGCCCAAAGGTAGACTTTATCCTCCAGTGACTGGATGCATATTCTTTGAATGTACGTTTCAATGCTAGAGATGTTTACTGTTCATACTAAGTCTGTTTTCATTGTGAGGCCATATTGTTTTGTTTAGCAAATGTCTGTCTGTGTTTGTGCTATAAAATTTGCAGTAAGTTTTAAAAATCTTGAATCATTTTAGAAGTAAAGAAGAAAATAGTATGCACACGGACAGGTTCGAACAGTGTTTATGGTAAATGAGCGTTAACAGCCAAGTACTGGACACTGGAATGGCTGCAGTGTAGGCTGAGAGGGTTGCTGTGTGTGAAAGGGAGACTCAATCCTTTACCATGCCTTATTTAACCATTGATCTGGCTCTGGTCTTCAGACCTGCATTGATGGATTTAGCATGTACACCACTTAGCATTTCAGCATGTAACTTATGGATTTACATTTAGTTTGATTAGTTTGTCAATATGAGTGTGGGATAGCATCACAGGCCTTGACCACATCAATGTTTGCTCTTTGTAGGATTTTGTTCTCATCTAAAACCTTGGTGACATTTTCAAAGAAGCTGACTAAGTTATGCAGACAGATCTAACCCTCACAAATCCAAACTGATTTGAGTCATGAGATTGTAGGTTGCCAGTATATTTGTTTTTGAGGTGTATAGTGACATATTTCACTGTCTTGTAGACTAGTCTACTAAGGCTTGTTAATCTATAGTTGCTCGAATTAAGTGGAGCCACCTTCATGAAAGAGGACAACCAAGACTGTTCTCTATATGTCTTGCATGAGGTCACTTGAGAGGCTAAGGATGAACAGATTTGAGAGTATACCTGAAAAACAGTGCTTTGTGCTGGCAAGGAAACACTCAAGCATTGTAGGCTAGACAGAAAGAATAGTTGTGTAAAATCTTACCATAACCATAGATGTCCTTCTCTTCCATGTTGCAGTATTCATAGTGTGGTATTTCCTGCCTCAGGCGATCCAGTGTCAGCTCCTGTACAAAAGCTTTAAGCCTGGCTGTTGCAGGTGCATGGGACATCACATGTAGGGCCATAAACCAGGGACCTTAAATGTGATGTCTGCACACACAGACCTCAGAACTTGAAGCCCAGAAGAACAGTTTATTAGGTAGAGCAAGATGCCAACATAAGGAACAAATGCCATTGTTAGGCTGAACAGATGAGCCTCTAGGGAGTGGAAACAGGGGCCAAAAGGCAGACCTTCCAGTAAATGAATATGGGGTATGGAGGGTGGGAAGGAATACTGCAACATGAAAGAGAAGGACACCTATGGTTATGGTAAGATTTTACACAACTATTCTATGTCCTTCTATTCCAAAGTTGCAGTATTCATAGTGTGCGAGAGTACCACAGCTTAGGAAGAGTGATGGGAGGAGGCAGAGGTAGACCATTCCAGGAATCCTAGCAGGATTGCTCTAGCAAATCCTGCTCTGGCCCAGAAGACTTGGTCTAATTTGTAGTGTTTGGTAACAGTGTGAACAGTAGACCTGTTAGCTGCTTCCAAGACAGAAGCTGTTTCTAGCCCTTTGAGAAAGGCCTTGGAGGTAGCCATGTCCCTGGCTGAGTGAGCCCTTACACCTTGAGGCAAGAGTTTGCCATGGTGACAGTAGCAGAAAATAATTGACTTTCTGATCCAACAGGAAGTGGTTTGTTTGGAGACTGCCTTGCCCAGAGTCATAAGGTGAAAGGAGCTAGAGTTGGTCAGATTTTCTGAAGGACTTAGTCTTGACTAAGTATAATCTTAATTATCTGTGTACATTCAGAGAAAGAAGGATCCTCTCTGCATTGTTGGACAGGTAGGGGAAGAAGGTAGGTAAGTGGATGGACTGGTTTAAGGTTAGCTCGTTTACCACTTTGGGCATGAAGATAGGGTTTGTGTGCACGGTCACTCTGTCATTGTGGAAGGTGGTGTAAGGCCATGAGGGCCCGTAGTTCTGAAACTCTTTTAGTGGAAGAAATGGCCACTAAAAGAATGGTTTTCCATGTGCACATTAGTAAGGTGGCTGAACTGGCTGGCTCAAAAGGAGGTAAGGTGAGTTTTTCCAGCACAAAGTTGAGGACCCTAGGCATAGGGATAGGTTGTCTTGGTGGTCTAATACGCAAGACCCTTCTCAGGAAAAGTTTCATGTCCAGCCTGGAAAGCAAGGGGTGCTTTAAAGGTCAGCATGCTGAAATGGCTGACAGGTGGACTTTTTACAGAAGAGTATGTTAATCCAGCCTTAATGAGTTCAAAATCATAGCTAAGGACTAAGGAGGGATTGGCCTGAAGGGGGTGCCTGTCCTTAAGAAGACACCATTTAGAAAATATTTCCTATTTAGATAGGTGTGTCTTTCTAGTTGTCTGTTTCCTGGCCTCCATTCGGACTGAAAGCATGTCCTCAGAGTAGAGTTTGTCTGTAAGGGATTAGAAGTTGATCACCCAAAGAGTTAGATTTAGCATTTGCAGCTGAGTGTGAATAAGAGATCCCTTTTGTTGAGTGAGTAGGTCCACCTTGTGGGGTAACCTGTGGTCATTGCCCTAGGCTAGAGAGTGAAGAAGGGGGCCACTAGGGCCTTGGTCCATAGGGAGTCACCAACAAGATTTTTGTTTGGTCCTTCTTGATTTTCAGGATTACTTTTTGTATTAGTGGAAAGGGGGGAGAAGGCATATAGGAACATCCCCTTCCATGGAAAGCTGAAGGCATTCACCCTCCTGGCTAGTGGAGTGTAATCCCTGCTGCAGAAATTGAATAGTAGTCTGTTCTGGGGGAGGTAAACAGATGCACTTGAGGTGTGCCCCACCGGTGGACAAGGTCTAAGAAAGTTTCCCTGTTCAAGATCCATTTGTGAAGCTGTGAAGATGTTCTGCTGAGCAAATCTACTATGTTTGTTTTCCTGAGCTGGGATGTAAGAGGCCTGCAGGAAAAGGTTGTGTTTGGCGGCTAGATACCAAATTTGTAGGGTTATCCAGCATAAGAGATAGGCCTTTGTCCCTACTTCTTTGTTGAGGTACCACATGACCTTGGTGCTGCCTGTAAGTATGTGTAACAGGCCTGGTTGAAGGATGGGGAGGAAGGCCTTGAGGCCCAGCAAGACTGCACTCATTTCCCTGACGTTGATGTGTTGTTTTTGTAGGTCAGGGTTCCAAGGTTCTTGTACACGGAAGTATTTTAAGGTTGCCCCCCCACCCTAGGTCTAATGCATCTGTGTGCATAGATTGTACAGGGGGAGTTCAAGGGGAATACCCTGTTTCTGAAGGATGTGCTGCATCCACCACCTCAGTTCTGTTTTTAAGCAGGGCAATAGAGGAATTAGTTTGTCTAGGGAGTGTTGGTTCTGAGACCACACATTTTTCAAGTACCATTAGAATGTTCTCCTGTGCCTCCTGGCTAATGGGAGCATGGGAATAGTGGCTGCCATGAGTCCCAGGACTTGCTAGAATTGCCTTGAAGTTAGGTGGGACACCGAAAGAAGTGTTTGAAAGTGGCTGGAAGAAAGACTGTACTTTGTCCTGTGGGAGAAACTACCTCATCAGGTCTGTTCTGATCCTGCAGCCCAGGAATACTTTGTCTTGCTGGGGGAGAAGAGAGGATTTCTGGAAGTTTAGGGTGAAACCCAAGTTGTGAAGGAGGGTCATGGTGAATTTGAGATGGTTTTGTGGCATGGACTCTGATTCCGCCAGAAGGAGAATGTTGTCCAGGTAAGGGTAGATTTGGATTCCCCTGGTTCTGCAATATGCATTGGCGGGGGGCAGGCATTTTGTAAATAGTCTGGTAGCAGTAGATAAGCCAAAGGGCAAGGCTGTAAATTGAAAATGTGAGGAATTGCTAGTACATTGTAGGAATTTCCTGTGAGGGGGCTTGATAGGAATGTGGAGATGAGCCTCCTTTAAGTTCAGAGTGGCCATGAAGGCTTGGGGTGGCATCAGGGGTAGGAGGGTTTGGAGTGAAATGATCCTGAAGGAGGGGACTTTTAGGAACTGATTTAAGAAGGATAAATCTTGTATTGGTCTCCAAGGACCATCCTTTTTGGGGGACTCAGAATAGATGCGAGTAGAATCCTTTTCCTTCCTATCCCAAGGGGACTGGTTCTATAGTTCCTAAAGTAAGAAGCTCTTGCAGAATGAGGGGGAACAGGTGGAGTTGGTTTCTTGGTGGGAAAGGGATAGGTTGTTTTTCCCTCCAAGAAAGAAAGTATTCCTGCTGAATGATGGATAGAACCCACTGGTCTGTGGTTATAGTTTTCCAAAAGGGGAGGCAGTGGGGTTGACGGGCAGACAGTGGTAGGTGGACAAGGCAGTCACGCTGAAATGTGGCCCCCTCTGTCTGGAAAGGGCTGTTTTGAGGGGGGCTGAGTGTTGAGAGGTCTGGAGTAAGGCTGTCTGCTGGATCCTCCTCTAGGCTTAGATGATGGAGGATGAGTAGAAGGGGTCCTCCTGACGAAAGAAGCCTTAGCTGGATAATTTCTGTAGTATTTAGGAAAAGGGGACACCAGCAAATACTTGATGTCCTGCAGCTCTTTGCTTTTCTCTTGCAAGTTTTTGAAAAGCCCAGCTGAGTTTTTGCCAAATAAGAGGTTGTGGTCCAGAGGACCATCCATGATTTTGAACTTAAAATCCTCAGGAAGGGGTTGAAGGCGAAGCCAGGAGTATCTGCGAACGGCAGATGCAGAGACTGCAGACCTGGCTGAGGCTTCGGCTTCATTCTAACTACACCTAATGGAGTGTCTGGCTACCTGAGTGGCAAGGGACAGTTTTGATGCAATGTCAGACTTTGTTGGGCAGTCAGGGGTAGAGGCCAACAGGGTTGATGCCTGGGACACTAGATCCAGGGCGTATTTAACCATGTGGGTTTGGTAATTAATAGCACTGAAAGCCAAGATTGAGAAATGTATACTGTTTTACCCATTCTGTCCATGGTTTTACTGTCCTTATCTGTGGGCAGAAGAGAAGCAGAAGGGTACCTGTCTGGACTGTCTTTTGGGAGACACAGCAGTGACAGCTGGGTCTGCCAGGGGAGGTTTTATCAGAAACTTTTGGTCATCAGACACCTTATAAAACCTGTCAAGTCATTTTGGAGCTGGAGACTGAGAATCAGGGTTCTGAGATATTGAGTTAAATGCATCTAGGAATGCCGGAAGCACAAGGGGAATAGCTCAAGGAGAAGGAGATTCAAGTTTTAAAACCTTGAAATACCTCTTCTGGGTGTCAAGTCATCAAGATACTGTCCCACTTATAGTTTTCCCAAAGGTAATATCCTCTGGTAGGGAGTCCCCCTCAATGGAGTCTTCATCTGGGGAATAGTAATCCGCAAGGGAAGTGATTTGTGAAACATATGCAACTGATTCCTCAGATGAGGAGTAATACTGTTCTTGTCCTTCTTCTCCCTCTTGAGAAGTGGGTTAGGGCAGAGAAGAGGCAAAGGCTGGGCGAGGGCTCAGCACAGAAATGCTAGATGGTGCAGGGCCTGAGGTTTAAGGGCCATCAAGGCCTGCATAAGAGAGTTAGTCTGCCAATGCGACGATCCTTCAGGAGCAGGAGTGAGATGCTTTGTCTTTTGCTTTTTCTTGGTAGGAGTAGGCTTAGGGGAAGGCCTAAAGCTAGAGGCCCAGCCTATGGTAGGAGAGGTCTCGGTTGCTCGGCAAGCAAGCGGCTTCCTCACCTGGAACCGTCGAAGCTGATGGTGAAATCAGGTGTTCCTCAGCCCCTATATCAGTAGCTGGCAAGCTGTCCGATAGAGCGGCAGTGGAAGTGTGTATGTGTGTGTGTGTGTGTGTGTGTGTGTGTGTGTGTGTGTGTGTGTGTGTGTGTGTGTGTGTGTATATATATATATATATATATATGTATATATATATATATATATATATATATATATGTATGTATATATATATATATATATATATATATATATATATATATAATATAGATATATATAGATATATATAGATATATATAGATAGATATAGATATATATATATATATATATATATATATATATATATATATATATATATATATATATAAAATCACTAGGTGGGTTGCAAAGTGGCTCACAGATAGAACCCACAGTGTGAAAGTAGCTGACCCCAAGTCAGACTGCCGACTAGTCACGAGTAGATTCCCACAGGATTCGGTCCTGGGTCCCCTCCTGTGTGGTATCTACTTCTCTGAAGTCCAGGCCAACGCAAAGAGAATCTGGCTGACAAAGTTTGCAGATGATTGCAAGTTGAGAGCTACTATTAACTCCCCAAGTGATGTTGACATCCTACAGAATGGCCTCACTGAGACCAACGACTGGTGTCAGAGCCATGGCCTTAAGCTCAGTGCCAAAAAATGTGTCATCCCCTTTGGGAAAAAGCCGGTTCCCATGAATTACCACATCGATGGTAGTCCACTGAACACAGAAAGTGTTATAAGAGATCTGGGAACACAGGGTGACAGCAATCTCTCTTTTGATCACCACATTGCCACTGTGGTCAGAAAATCTTTTGTGGCACACCTCATTACTAAGGGTTTTGCATCTGGGAAGAAAGAGGTCATTGTCTCCCTCTATTCTTCCCTCATTAAGCCAATCATTGAGTACAGTGTCACATTTGGCATGTACCTCACTAGACACCTGCAACAACTGGAGATGCTGCAAAAGTACCTCACAAAGAGGATTGTGGGCCTTTAACACTTGTCCTATATGGACAGACTCAAAAAACTCCAACTGTTCAATGTCTCATATCGCCTACTTAGAGGCGATCTCTGCTTGACTTACAAAGCCATGTCTGACCCAGCTCTGTTAGAAATGTTACATCTAAAGAAATCCCAATCCCTACGCACCACATGCTCCAGAAACCTCAGCCTCATTATCACAATCAACAGTACATACCGGAAAGACAGGTTCATAACCCAGAGACTGCCCATTCTATGGAATAGACTTTACATTCATGTCAAGCAGAGCACCTCGCTCACCCTCTTGAAGGGAAGTCCTGATGAGTGGATGGAAAATAGAAAATTCACCCCGGGGATAACTCCAGTGGCTCTGCTCTACAGAGACACTGGGAACTAAGGTTGGGTGGCATGATGACAGGGTAATCCTATGGCTAGGCTTTAAAGCCCCCAGGGCCATTAGCCTAATACACACCTATGAACCTATTTATAATCTGTGTTCTGTTTTACACCTAGTTTGTGAATAAATACATGTGGCTTGGGATAACTGTTCTTGCCCTCCGAACAGGGCGCCTGCTTTCTAAGTCCATCCCTCTCACCGGTAAAGTTGTATTTCAAGAACTTGGGTGCAGTATATATGCTTTATTTGGAATGTTTGCATTTCTGTAGCTGGAGTTCAGTTGCCATTGAATGGTGCTGGCATGAGCAGAACCAAAATCAATGTGGATCTGCTTTAGTTTAATATGTGCATCTGTTGTTGCTAACTAGGCTGTGATATTTAATTATTCATTCAGCATTAGGACCTGCATTGTTCTTAACCATCTCCAAATATGGGAAAACTGCCTCTTATAATGTAGATAATATGAAGCACTTTCTAATGAGGTCACAGACTTTGAAAAAATGTTACTTGAATAACAGTAACAGAGTTTGACAGGAGTACAGACTCAAATAAGTGTTGCAAATGGAGCATAGTCATTATTTTGGATGCTGGATATATATCTGCTTATGTGCCATATTGGTTCTTTGGAACTAGGGTAAATGTGCTACCCATATAACCTTGTTGGTCAGTAGCAACCTAGTCTTTAGTTGACAAAGTCTTTATTGTGTACTTATTCTGATGTCTTTAGAGATCTGCAGTGATTGTGCAAAGTAACTGATATTGGTATATTGCAGTAACACAAGCTTGAGTGGCCTATTGTGGTACAAACTTTTGTTAGTGGTTGGTTGTGTCATTACTACTTGGTTGCATTGATTAGTAGAGTCTTCCACTTTACAGATGGCCAACACATTCTAACAACTAGTGCTGCATTGCAGACGGAGTATAATCTAATACAATCAGGGAGATGAATCATACAACACATTAAGCTTGGCCCTACAATATGTGAATGGAGCCTACGTTTTGAGTTGGGCATTGTAGGGTTGTTACTATACTGCAAAACTGCTTTGCAATAGTGGGCCTTTTTGAAGGTATCATCAAAGACACCAGCATATTATAGCCATAGCACCAATTGCACTGGAGGCTGGAAAGTGCATCTGTTATCTGATTCCTGAAAATTGACCTTGATGTCCTTGCTTTAAAAATAGCTTCTTTATGAAAAGTGACATTGAAGTATTCACCAATGGCCCCAGTGGTTTCTGTACACAGTAAAAGAGAAGGGAAAATATGGTGATGTGGTTTGTATGTAGAAAGATAAATGCAGGGACAGTGCAGCAATATTTTTGAAAAGCAAGTGAAATAAAAAGTATGTAGGCAGACACTACATGCCAACATACTTTGGACATGTCAATCTCAAGTATTTAAGAAGGTGAAGTAATAAAGTAAGTGATACCTTAAACCTTAAATTACTACTTCAGAAACTGCATGTGAATGCAGCCAGGTAAAGCCATGGCTATAGTGCAATGTTCATCGTGTTTCACTGTTGCAGTCATTACACTTAGGTTATCCTGTTGGCAGGCGACCCGCAGTCGGCCCCGAGTTCCAAAGTCTTGGTCCGGCGTCGGTTGCTGTCGCTCTTCCCTGACGTCAGTGCGCCAGTGGTATAAAAGTTGCAACCGACCCCATTTTCTCCAGTCTTTCTTGCCGGGCGGTGCCCGAAGCAAAAGCAGTTCGCAAGTGCCGGTCGGCCGACTCCTGAGATTTTCAAAATTGAATTTCAGAACCGAAGTCTTCAATAAAGCGAAGTACCCCATTGGGGAAACTTTTTCTTGCTCCAGACCGATGTCAGTAAAAGTTAATAATTGTATTTCTTGTGGGAATCAAATATCTCATAAGGACTTTCACTCTTACTGCATTCCTTGCCTAGGCCCTGATCACGACATTACTAGTTGTCGGTTTTGTGCTAGATTCAATAAACGCACTATTCAATGTCGGTTTGATTTTGCTTTACATTATTTTGGACGAAGATTTAATTATATAATGCCGTCGGAACAACTGAAGACCTGAATGTATAAAAAATGCAAAGACAAAGAAAAAGGCAGGCATCCAAGGTCCAAAACTGACGACGAAGCCTCTTCTAGGCCAGTCGCCGGTTCTCAGTGAGGCTGTTTCGCAGCCCCTGACACCCGCTACCTCAGAGCCACAGGCCGTAACAGACAGCCACGTGGAGGCCCCGAGGCCTGTGGAAACTCAAGGTATTGGGCCTATGGAAACTATACCCTCAGATGGGTCCAGAGCCGCTGAGCAGGCACCGGCTTCTGGGGGTGTCTTCAGACCATCACAGCTTACAATTAAGGCTACTACAGCAGCAAAGGCAAAGTCAAAAACACCAGTAAAGACAAGTAAACAAGTGCAGCATTCTCCAGAACAGTCATCCATGCCAAAGAAACAGATGCTTAAAATGGCCGAAGACCTTATTACTTTAATCAGGGGCTCCCATCCCCCTCCTGACAAAAGTTAATTAGGGGCTCCCATCCCCCTCCTGACAAAAGGCCTAGGCAAGACACTGATTATGATACCTCTAATCAGGTTTCCATTTCCTCTGATTCTTCTAATGATCAGGGCTATTCTCTCCCTCCCTATGAGGACTCTGATGCTGAAGAGTCCATTCCTTCAGCCTCACCGCATGAGGATTATTCTTTTGGGGAAACCCTGCACACCATGAGGGAGCATTTCCATTGGGAGAGCCAGGATTATTCAGAATCCAAGAAAAGGCTCAGATATTTCCTTTTATTGCCTCAGCACAGGCCCCTGGCTATCCCCCCTGTGCTTGATATTGTAGATGATGTTTTTTTCTGAATCCAGTCTGTCTCCAGATTCTTTACCCCTGCACCAGTAAAGCCAGATGGGTACTACAGGGTCCCTGACTCTCATAAATTTCTTTACAAAAACCCCGCTGCAGACCCAGAAACAATTTCTCAGGGTCCTAAAGGGGTTAAAGCTTCCACTGCCAAAAATCCTGTCCCCTCAGATAGAGATTCCAGTGCTCTTGTCAGATGGGGGAAAAAAGTTTACACTTCTGCTACTTTAGCTATAAGAGCTTTAAACTGTCAGTTTCACATGCTTAAATATCAACAGTATCTCATGTCATTGTTAAAGCAGAAAATGGTTACAAATATAGAAAGTCCTGACGGTAAAGAAATGCAGTATTTATTGCATGCAGTTGAACAAGTGGGAAAGCATACTCTGCAATGTGGTTTTGATTCATTAGAGGCTTCTTGCAGAGCCGCAGTTACAGGCTCAGTTATTCGAAGACATGCTTGGTTGAAAGAACAAAGTTTACTTGACCATGTTAAAGTAAAATTATTGGATGCTCTACTATGGCATGATACTTTGGTGTTAAAGCAGAAGAGGTGTTAAAGAAAATGGAGGATAAAGCAAAGTCAATGCAAACGGTGAAAGATTTCTTACATGTTCAACCACCTAGATTTAGCAGAAACTGGCCTTCAAAAAATTGGTCCTTTCCAGTGTCAGACAGGCCACAAAGAGGCAGATACAGACGCCCAAGAGACAGATCTCAGCCCCAAGGCTCCTACAGACCTAAACAATGGGGTGCTTCAGCCCCCAAAGGAGGAGAAGACAAGTCACAACCTTATAGGAAACAGTTACAATGACTTCCCTCTGCAAATGCCAAGCACTTACCAGTTGACAGCACCCCTAAGGGGAAAGCTAGCACTTTTCTCAAAAAATTGGCATATGATCACCCAAGACCAATGGGTGCTGAATAGAGTTTCTCAGGGGTACAGGTTCCACTTCCACACGCTTCCAAAACTAAAAGGTATGCCAAACCTGCCACAAAACCAATGGGCAGAGGCACAAAAACAGATTGCTGCTCTTATGGATATGGGAGCTACTCAAAAAGTTCCACAAGAAGAACAGGGACAAGGATTTTACTCAAGACTTTTCTTAGTACCCAGAAAAGACAAAGCCTGGAGACCAATACTGGACCTGTCAATCCTAAATACCTTCCTGGATGTTCCAAAATTCAAAATGTTAACACTGCAACAACTTCTGCCATGCTGGGCAAGGAGGCTTGGCAAGTTACTTTGGATCTCAAGGAGGCATACCTGCACGTCCCAATCAGACAATCGTGCAGAAGATACCTCAGATTTATAGCAGGCTCAAAGCATTACCAATTCTCTGCACTGTCCTTTGGCTTCTCTACTGTGCCCAGGGTCTTCACAAAATGCCTGGCACCAGTAATTGCATTTTGCAGACAAAAAGTAATTCAAATATATCCCTACTTGGATGACTGCCTTATTCAAGCAGAGAGCAAGGACATTCTTCTAAAGCACCTGGCATTTGTAAAAAGACTGCTAATTTGCCTAGGGTACACAGTAAACGAAAAGAAATCAAAACTAGTGCCCTCTCAAGAGATAATATTCCTGGGTGCAAGCTTAAATACAACTGCCCAGATGGCTTATCTCATGCCAGACAAACAAAGGCAACTGACTCATTACTTTCAAATGATGGCTACAAAGACCCAGCTCCCTGCAAGACAAATTCTGCAGGCCCTGGGTTTCATGGCATCCTGCATTCTACTAATTCCATATGCAAAACTGCATATGAGGAAACTACAATGGTATCTAAAAAGTGTTTGGACTCAGCATTGTCACAGCCTAGAGACAATCCATAACCTTGATCCCCTGCCTACAACAGGAATTTCGATGGTGGTCCCAGGCCCGTCACCACAACAAGGGACAGCCTTTCACCTTACCTACAGCCAGGCATACAATAACAACGGATGCATCTGATTATGCCTGGGGAGCACATATGGCAGGAAAATGTATTCAAGGCACGTGGCCCAAGGAACAAATGCATCTTCACATCAATCAAAAAGAGATGCTAGCTGTACAGAATGCCCTTACAGCCTTCAAGGATCTAATACATCCAGGACAACTATTAATAAAGACGGACAATACCACAGTTATGTGGTACATAAACAAGCAAGGGGGCACGCATTCCTACCCCCCTATGCAGACAAGCCATGACTTTGTGAAACACAGCACTGACCTACCAGGTACATTTGCAAGCACAATTCCTGCCAGGAACAAAAAATACACTGGCAGACGAACTAAGCAGAAATCTCATGGATCCACACGAATGGAAGCTAAATCCACAAGTGTTCAACATAAGGGAATGGGGACGCCCAGACATGGATCTTTTTGCCTCCCCTCACAATTACCAAATACAGAAATTTTGCACAAGGACTTATCACTCTCAAGCATGGAAAGTGGATGCTCTATCATTCAGCTGGAAAAACCTCACAGTCTATGCCTTCCCTCCGATGCCTCTTCTCACCAAGGTGCTTCTAAAAGTCAGACAAGAAATGCCAAAAGTGATCCTGATTGCACCAGACTGGCCACGCCAGCACTGGTACCCAATCCTAAAGACTTTGTCCCAAAGCCCACCTTGGCCTCTACCTCAAATCCCTCATCTTCTGACACAACAAAACAATCATATTCTCAGAACCTTAAACCTGGCAGCATGGCAGATATTGTAGCCACTTCGACTGCACCTCTCTCTAAAGCTGTTATGGATGTAATTTTGGAAGCCAGGAGGCCCAGCACTAGGAAATATTATGCAGAAAAATGGAAGAGATTCTGTGCTTGGAACCAGGCACAAGGGCTCGACTCACTGGTCCCTAATATACCTCAGATTTTGCAATACTTGACTGAGATTTTGGACAAAGGCCTATTCTTTTCATCTATTAAAATCCATGCCTCTGCCATTTCAGCTCATGCGGATCCTCCTATTTTTTCACATCCTCTGCTACGACAGTACCTCAGAGGGGCAAAGAATATAAGACCCCCTAGGAGAGCACCAGTACCTACTTGGGACCTCAATTTTGTCTTAGAAAAACTAACACTGCCTCCATTTGAACCAGCCACCACAGCTGACCGTATATTCCTGTCATGGAAAACTGCTCTGCTCCTAGCAATAACTTCAGCAAGGAGAGTCTCAGAGTTACAGGCATTGATGGCTGTGGAACCTTTCCTCATTTTTCATCAAGACAGGGTTTCTCTTAGAACAAACCCAACATTCATGCCAAAAGTGGTCTCCAATGTGGCTTTAAACCAAACCATTAATTTGCCTACTTTCCACCCAAATCCCCAGAATAA
Source organism: Protopterus annectens (assembly GCF_019279795.1). Lineage (NCBI taxonomy): Eukaryota > Metazoa > Chordata > Ceratodontiformes > Protopteridae > Protopterus > Protopterus annectens. Next base: position 290,837,654 of record NC_056739.1, on the reverse strand, counting down.
AGGGGAAAGACTTCTGCATGCTTTGGATTTACACAGGCAGTAACAATTTTACTTGGACAAAACAAAAGCTTTCAGAAAAACTGAGCAACTGTTTGTAGCATACGCTGCAGGATCACAAGGAAAGCCTATTGCAAAGCAGACAATCTCCGAATGGATAGGGCACTGCATCCACTTCTGTTATGCACAACATGGCAAATCTGTGCCTAAGGGCAGCCACTTCAGCAGCTTTCCTTAGAGGGGTACCAACCAAAGACATATTAGAAGCTGCAACCTGGAGCTCAGTGCACACTTTCACCAAGCACTACCACCTACCTCTCTACTCCAAATCCAGAGCAGGCTTTGCCACCGCAGTTCTGCAGGGCTTGTTAGCCTCGCCAAATCCAATCTAGGCCCAGCCACCCAACCTCAGCTTTGGGATTCTACCCAAGTGTAATGACTGCAACAATGAAACACGATGAACATAGTACAGTTGTGTACCTACCATAAATGTAGATGTTCGAGTGTATTCACTGTTGCAGTCCAGGTTACCCTCCCACCATCCCCCTCTTTGCTGGCACTATTCTGTACTTCTCCACGCTATACAACCTATGTGGTGTATTTGCTTGTAGATGAAAGAAATGTTTATAGTAATATATGCATGGTCGTTTGGCATATTTATATCTTTTCAGCCTTCCTATCTGGGGGCACCTGACATCTGGGGCAAGAAAAACTGAAGAAAATGGCGCCTGTTGCAACTTTTATACCCCTGGCGCACTGACATCAGGGAAGAGGTGACAGCAACCGACGCCGGACCAAGACTTTGGAACTCGGGCCGACTGCGGGTCGTCTGCCAGCAAGATAACCCAGCCATCAGGCATTTCAGTGAGAGAGAGTTGTTTAAGGTCATTGGGTGACTGAGGCCACCTGGACTACAGCTTAGACTAAGCACCTCATTGGTTCTTTTGAGCTTTTTTTCTTAAAAGTTCTCAGGTTTCAACTTTCTGTTACCTAAGAAGTTAAGTTGTGAGTGTTTCTGCCATTTCACACTGAGCTAATTGAAGGAAGGACACTGAGCAAACTCAGATCTATAATATATAACATTAAGTATCCTGTTTTTTTGCTTATTTTTTCAAGTTATTTATAGCACTTTGTATACTGTATATTTTTCTAGCTAGTTTCACTGTGTGTGAGGTATTGACTGGAAATTGTCCACCTTTATTAAGCATCTGTTGGGTTGTTTGATTCTGATAACTTGTTTGCAGTTAAAAGCTTTCTGTAGAGGCTCCTTTAACTGTTTAAAACTTTCATTTAAAGGCTCACTGCTGCTTTTCTGCTGTGAGAAACATTTCTGCAGTTTGTTTCCCACCCGCCCCCTCCCTATTGGTATACTGTTCTTATAGTTGGTGGCTTTGCAGCTTCCCGCCCTTACTGTAAATTTGATCTGGGACCCTCCTCCCAGTCTAGTGTCATTACCTCATTCTACCTAATGCAGGGAGAACATTTGAGAAGGCCAATCAGCTTTGTTTCTGTTCCTCCTTTCTCTTTCCACTAAAAAAAAAAAAATTTTCTAAGCTTGTTTCCTGCCTTTCCTGTGGGTAGTCTAGTCTGGATACAGATTTGCTGTGTCCAGGCTTCTAAGCCCCCAAACCTTTCTGTGTTGGAGGGAAGCCTTCTAGCTTGATTTTGTTTCTTAGAACTAGCCATTTTTTTTTGTTTCAGCACTCAAGTCTGTTTCTTTGAGCTCAGCACTTGTTCAGAACTTATTGTAAGTACTAAATAAGCTACAAATTACTACAGCACTCAATTTCCTCATTGTCTAGAGGAAAACAATTTCTAGTACTTAACAAATAAGCACCTATCCAGGCATGTCTAAGGGTCAGCTCCCGGTGTTTTCTCCCGTCTACCTGATGCATCTGGGCATCTTGGGGCAATGCAGCAATTGCCTCATGTACACAGACAACCCTTTCCTCCTACTACCCAACACTACAACCTGTGAGAGATGCACTTATATAGCCAAACTGGAAGCAAAGCTCTCTTCACCTAAGACTGGACTGGACAGTCAAGAGGAGAAGGTAAACACTTCCACCACACCACACTCGGCACATAGTCCCTCAAAACCTACACCCCAAAACACACACACAGAAACACAAAACACACACCTACATTTGCAGAGGCTCTCAGTAAAAACTTGCCCAAGCAACAGGGACCTACAAAACAGAAACACAAGCAACCTCCACCCCCCAACACAACCCAAATGACACATAGCCCACAAACTCAGTGTGCCACTCAACCACAGCCCATAAGGCATAACAACGTACCCAACACTCTAGTCATAGGTGACTCTATAGTCAGGCACACTGATGTTCCACTCACCAGGCTAAACAAGGAGAAAGTTACTGTCATCTGCCTGTCGGGTGCTTGATCCGCTACATAACGCATGCACTCAGGTCACTCCACAACAAGTACAAATATGACTCTGTCATTGTCCATGTAGGTGTGAATGACCTGAGACATACCTCCTTGGACTACATCAAAAGGGACATGGAGGAGCTGTCTGATCTTGTAGCCCAGGCAGGTATGACCCTAGCCCTGAGTAGCATCCTGCCATCACCCAGAATTATACCACGGTACAAGGACAAAATGATTGATTTCAACAACTGGCTAAGCTTCTGGTGTCATTCTAAGTGGATCCAGTATCTGTCTGCCTGGGATGACATGATCGACAAACCACGATGCTTTGCCAGATATGGCCTGCACCTGTCGCCCCTGGGATTCCAGATACTGGCTAAGGCTCTAGCCACCCCTGTAGTGCCTTTTTTAGGCAAGGTTCAAATGACAAATTCACCACTGTAACCGGTACAGGCAAGAAGAATCTGAGGGTATTGCTACTCAGTGCTAGAAGTCTAAACCTCAAAATGCACTCACTCGAGACACTCCTTAAAATGGAGAACATCGACGTCTGTGCAGTGACAGAGACCTGGTTCAAGGCTCCAGAGAGTACCCCTGCATTACCAGGCTATAATTCATACCACACCTTTCGGCCACCTAACCTGGACCGAAACACTAAAGGCGGAAGCGTGTCCATCTTCATTAAGGATATCCACACCTCCAGGCTAGTTGCTCAGCATAATGCACCCATGATTATTCAAGTGCAACTAACTCTGGCCAAGACCGCAATTCAAATTGTAGCTTGCTACAGATCCCCCACCATGCCCCAGGATTCCCACTCCTCATTTCTTGATGCACTAGAAAATATTAGGGTGCAACCTAACACCCTAATAATGGGTGATTTCAACTACCCTACCATTAACTGAGAAAACTACTCATGTACCAACTCTTGTGCTCAACATTTTCTGGAATTCATAAATTCCAATGCCTTGGATCAACTTATCCACACCCCCATCAGGGGCAGCAGTATCCTAGACCTGGTTATTACCAACATGGGCAACCAGTGCTCCACACCAGAGGTCAGTTCCTCGTTGGTCAGATCTGACCGCAAGCTAATCACCCTAGACATCCACATCCCTTCCCCACCCCCCATTAGGGAAACCACAATAAACAATTTCTCCAAAGCCAACTTCACGCTTCTTAAGACAGAAGTGGCAAGCGTCACAACACCCATGCTGATGGACAATAGAGGCATGACTGCTGAATCTTACACAAGTGAACTTTATAACCACTTACACGAGTGCATGGATCGTGCAATCCCTAACAGAACCAAGATGCTATCCTCCAAAAAAAGGAAGCCAATCTGGCGGTCCCCTGCCATAAACAATCTCTACAACAGAAGGAAGAAACTGTTGCAAAAAAGAGTAAAATCCCATGATTGGAGAAACTCCCTGGTCAGCCTCAGTAAGAAGCTGAGATCCCTCATAAAATCCTCCAAAGCTAGTTATGAAAACAAAATCACCACTGACTCTAAAGACAACCACAAAGCAGTCTATAGCTATGTCAAGAATCTCAATGGCAACACTCAGATCTGCTCTGAGTTACAGCACAATGGCACTAAATATACAGAACCAACTGATATTGCCAACATCCTGGCAGATAGGTTCAGTGCTAACTTTATCCCCCTGTCATCCCCTAAAGGGCCCATCTCTATACCAGAAGAATGCAAAGTTCCTGTAATCACAGCTGCACAGGTAAAAAACACACTATCCAAAGCCAAGAACACAGCATCCATGGGACTTGACAACATCCCAGGCTGTGTTCTACATGAACTACAGAATGAACTGGCACCACACCTAAGTACCATGTTCAGTCATAGCCTCACCTCAGGCTATGTGCCCACTGAATGGTGCACAGTGACGGTTATCCCACTCCACAAAGGGGGAGCCACCACAGACCCCGGAAACTACCGCCCCATTAGCCTAGTGAGCCTGGTCTCCAAGGCTATGGAACATATCATCATGGAACTAATAAACAGTGACATTGGTAGTCTCAAACTCAGGACCCCACCCAGTTCGGGTTTGTAAAAGGCAAATCATGTCTCCTAAACCTGATAGACTTCTTTGAAGCAGTCACCAAAGCTGTAGATGAGGGTAAGGTGGTTCACACAGCCTATCTAGATCTCACCAAGGCTTTCGACACCATCCCCCACTCTGGAATTATAGATGAACTCTCTAAACTAGGTATAAATCCCTATGTCACAAGATGGGTTGCCAACTGGCTCACAGACAGAACCCACACTGTGAAAGTAGCAGACTCCAAATCCAACTTCAGACCAGTGACAATTGGAGTACCACAGGGTTCAGTCTTGGTTCCTCTCCTGTTTGGTATCTACTTCGCTGAAGTACAGGTTAACACAGAAGGTCTTTGGCTAATGAAGTTCGCAGATTACTGCAAACTAGGAGCCATAATCAAAACTCCAAAAGATGTGGACATCCTACAAAAGGGCCTCACTGAGACAGATGCCTGGTGTCAAAGCCATGGCCTCAAGCTCGATGCCAAAAAGTGCATTGTCATCCCTTTTGGTAAAAACTCTGTACCCATGAACTACCACATAGGCGGTAGTCTACTTAACACCGAAAGTGTGATAAAAGACCTTGGGACACACAGGTGGACAGTAGTCTCTCCTTTGATAATTTATTACTAACCCCACAGTAGTCTCTCCCCACTCTCTAACCCACCTTTACTCTCACCTGTTCTACCCTGACTACTGCTTTCTGCTACTCCCTATTTCCCTAGCAAATCCTGCTATGTGGCACACCTCATCACAAAAGGTTTCTCATCCAGGAAAAAAAGAGGCCATTGTTCCACTCTACTTGTCACTCATTAGACCCATTATAAGAGTACAATGCCCCATTTGGTATGTACCTCACAAGACATCTACAACAACTGGAAAGGCCACAAAAATACCTCACAAAGAGGATTAGCGGCCTCAGACAGATGCCCTACACAGACAGTCTAAAAAAACTGCAGCTTTACTCCGTCGCATATCGTCTACTCAGAGGCGATCTCTGCCTAACACACAAAGCTATGTCAAACCCAGAGGTTTTAGACATGCTCCACTTAAAGAAATCCCAATCCCTACGAGCTACACGCTCTAGGGACCTAAACCTTGTCACCACAATAAACAGAACATGCTGGAGGGTTAGATTCCTATCCCAGAGACTTCCCATACTCTGGAACAAGTTACCTGTCTATATCAAACAAAGCTCCTCATTAGCACTCTTCAAGAAAAATGTTGATGATTGGATAGGAGATAGGAAATTCACCCCGGGGATCAGTTCTGTGGCTCTGCTCGACAGGGGCACTGGAAAATAATTTTCTTGGGTGGTGAAAGCCAGGATACCTTTTGGCTAGGCTTATATAGGCCCTAGGGCCAGTAGCCTAGTACCTACCTATGAACCTATGAATCAAAAAGAAATGTCCCTCTGTCAAAGGAAATGCTTGAACAAGGGAAAATTAGATGAGTGAAGGCCCCTGCTGAGAGCTGCCAATCACAGGAATTAAGAGCTCAAATTACCCTCAGGACTTTGACAGCTAGGGAAGCTAAGTGTTACGGGGAGGGGGAGAAGTAGATGGACTGGAATTTAGTGCCATTTAAGCTTAATTAACAAATCAGCAGTAAAAAGCACTTAAAAGTCTGTTCTGTGACATTTGCACTGCTTCTGTTTTAAGTAGTCATTCACCAGTAGGTTAACAAATGTTACAAAGGACTGACTCAAGAGAGCAGTAGTCAGCAAATCCTGCTATGTGGCACACCTCATCACAAAAGGTTTCTCATCCAGGAAAAAAAGAGGTCATTGTTCCCCTCTACTTGTCACTCATTAGACCCATTATAAGAGTACAATGCCCCATTTGGTATGTACCTCACAAGACATCTACAACAACTGGAAAGGCCACAAAAATACCTCACAAAGAGGATTAGTGGCCTCAGACAGATGCCCTACACAGACAGTCTAAAAAAACTGCAGCTTTACTCTGCCGCATATCATCTACTCAGAGGCGATCTCTGCCTAACACACAAAGCTATGTCAAACCCAGAGGTTTTAGACATGCTACACGCTCTAGGGACCTAAACCTTGTCACCACAATAAACAGAACATGCTGGAGGGTTAGATTCCTATCCCAGAGACTTCCCATACTCTGGAACAAATTACCTATGTATATCAAACAAAGCTCCTCATTAGCACTCTTCAAGAAAAATGTTGATGATTGGATGGGAGATAGGAAATTCACCCCGGGGATCAGTTCTGTGGCTCTGCTCGACAGGGGCACAATAAAATAATTTTCTTGGGTGGTGAAAGCCAGGATACCTTTTGGCTAGGCTTATATAGGCCCTAGGGCCAGTAGCCTAGTACCTACCTATGAATCAAAAAGAAATGTCCCTCTGTCAAAGGAAATGCTTGAACAAGGGAATATTAGATGAGTGAAGGCCCCTGCTGAGAGCTGCCAATCACAGGAATTAAGAGCTCAAATTACCCTCAGGACTTTGACAACTAGGGAAGCTAAGTGTTACGGGGAGGGGGAGAAGTAGATGGACTGGAATTCAGTCTCTCACAAATTAGTGCCATTTAAGCGTAATTAACAAATCAGCAGTAAAAAGCACTTAAAAGTCTGTTCTGTGACATTTGCACTGCTTCTGTTTTAAGTAGTCATTCACCAGTAGGGAATGTTACAAAGGACTGACTCGAAGAGAGCAGTGTATGCATGTAACTCCTATGGAATGACAAGAGCTTTAGGCAAAGGGAGGCCTGCATGATGTAACATTTTAGAGCCAAACACTGCATTCTGGGATACTGAGTGGCAAACTGATTTATCAAAACCACATCAATATGCTAGATCCCATGTGGTCAGACTCTGGAATTGCGTATAAAAATATTTTAAATGTTGTAAATAGTCCCAGAGTGCTCTTAAAATGTAGGAAACATCAAGCCATGACAAAATTAACATGTTTTTTGAGTCTGTGGGTGCGGTACTCCTTTAATCCACCAGCCGTTTGTGCAGAAATGAGCGTGGCCAGACTGAGTGACAAGCCTAATGGCTATGATGCAGCATGCAAATGCTGCATGATTGACATGTCATGCAGATTTGCCTGTGACATCATGAGTATTCATTGTCTAAGCATAGTTTAGCCTCTTCCTCAAAGTAGTGTGATCTCAGAGTTGGTATACTTATTTTTATATAAACAGGGGTGCAGGGGGGCTTGCCCCCCTCCAAAAGCAAAGGGGAAAAAAGGTAATATTTGTAAGCTAGAGTATTATGCCTTGTGTCAGGCATGTGAATTAATAGCATTGAATGCAAAACTTAAGAAAATGCTGATGTGTGACTTGGAACTTAAAAGCTTTCATTTGTGTAGAGAAGGGAGAGTAATGAATGCATGTCTGTGCTTATAGCATCTTGTGGGTATGTGGCTTAACACTTCAGCACTGAGTTACCTATTGGGCTTGTATATGTTCTAAATTTTGAAATTGATTTACTTCTGGAAAATGAGGAGTCATGTTTGATGGTTTGTTTTTGAGGATACCTTGGCATCCAGAACTATGTAGATGGACAGTCATTTTAAAGTGTTTTAAGTCTTAACTATTTATATCAGAGACTTGTTTTACATGTTTAGGTGAGTTAATGTATATGATGTTATTTAAAACAGAAACATGTTTACAGTATAGTATTTGGGCATTGTATTGGTAATGACTGACATACAAGCATCTGGTCCCCAAGAAATGTAATGCTCCTTCTTTGATGTTTTTGTAATTGGTACAAGAAGCATTATACGTTTGAAAACTGCATCATTGCTTTATTTATTTATTTTTAATTTTAATCCTGATAGTATAGTTACGGCCTTAGAAATAAGTAAAGAACCTGCAAGTGTGTGTATCATCATCATTGCCATGTTACGTAAGGCTCTTGTTGTCACTTGAATCAGAGTACATCTTTGCCGTTTCAGACAAAAGTGCGGACACAGTAGTATGACCTGTTATGCTTTTGTTACTTTTCCTGAAAATTTTATTTTTGTTGGAAAGATGCTGATCTTTTGAAGAGAGAGTAAAAAAATTATACTAAGATGCAGTTTGACTTGACTTAACTTTTTTAGAAATGGACTAGAGAGGAAACTACCAAGATTTTCATATCTGCATCATAGAAGGCAAAATGTTTCACTGGATTTGGTATGACATTGTTTACTGTAAAGCTTGCTTTTAAAGGTTTTTCTTGCTAATATGATGTAAAGTACAAAGATCATGACCATAACCATCTTTGCTTTACAATATGGGTTCATGAAAAAGCAGCCAAAAACTTAACTACTGTGGCTTGTCTCTCTTGAGAACACTAACAAGTCCGCAGTACCTGCTGCCTGCATGCTAACAGTCCCGGATGAATATACATGCGGACGAGTAAAACATCCAGATGTTTATTCATGAATTTAGTAAAACGTCACCTGGTGCTGGGTGTTGGGCGGGGCTTGCTACTGCGCATCGGTGGTTTAAGAAAGTAAAACAAAGCCAAGATTTTTTTCATTTACACACAATATTTACATATGTTTTCTTTCTTCATGTTGCTCAATTTCTGCCTTCTCTTAAACCTCAGTCCGCCTCCTGGACATAAGTCTGCATTTATTGTTCATACAAATTCTATTTATTTATATATATTTTGCTCCTTCCCTTTTTAAGGATCCCTGTTGTAGTTTTTTTAATCTCTTCTACATTATTCACTATTTCAAATACAGTTGGTTTAGGTTTTGTAGTATTTTCTTTTTGGGGGGGGGGGTGGGCAACAGAATTAAACTTAAGAATGCTTTACTGTATGTAAGCATTTCAGATCCTGTGTCCCAGCTCAATTAGTGCTTGCGTCCATCTCCTCAAAGATAGCTCATTTTTTTCCAAGTTTGTTTACATGTCAGAGGAGTGCAGTGATCTAGATAATGTAGTAGAAGGGATGTCCGATTAAAAAAAAATCACATCACATTCTGGTGGCATCTTCACTCAGAGGATTCATTTTGGGTTATTACTTCAAAGGAAATCCTATTTACCCTTTTTACCATGTAATAAACTCCACTTGAAACATTTACTTGCACTGTAGGTCAAATATGTAAATAGTAGTGGAAGAAAATTATAAATGTTGAGGTTGAGAAGAGCTAAAGGTAAAAAATATGTATTCTACATTTGAATGTTTTATGAGGGCTTTCACTTTTGGAATTGAAAAGATTTATTGTAGTATTTGTAAAACAAAACCTTGAATTCATGGGATTTTGCTAAAAGAACAGCAATATTAATGTGTTGGAGTCATTGTGGGACATTGCCAAAGTCATGATTTATGTGCAAAATTAAGTGCAGACTGACAGGTTTGAGGTGGCGTTTGCATTCCATTATTGTAGGTTTAAAGGAAATGCATCATTCAGTGAAGTAAACCTCATCCCAGAGTTTCTTTTTTCTCATGATAACACCTAGGTGAAGGTTAGTCCTCAGAAGCTCCACACATTGTTCTCATTTCCACTTGTTTCCCTGACCTGGGTCTACTTTTATTTTATATTAGAATCTTACCTAGTGGAATTTGTCTCAGCTAGCTTGCATATGACCTAGGTAAGTCAGCAGATGTTCTGCAGATGTTCATTGTAATATTCAGTGTTGCAGTCTTTACATTTGGGGTCCTGCCTGCAGATAGCCTGCAGTCGGTAAGTCTACTAGCGTTCTTTCTTCCCACTGTACGTTGGCTGATGTCCTCTTTCTGGTGTGGGTGCATTGGCAATATAAAGTCTGCATTGATTGTTGCTGTCTTTAGGTCTTTCTTGCTGTGCAGTTTGAATCGGTTGTGTGCATCTCCACTGTACATGTAATGGGACAGATAAGTACTCTGTAGGGGATTTTTTTCTTATTTTGTTTGATGGTTATGTGTGTAGCTACTGCTTGATTCAAAATACAATTTAGAAGATTTATCATTTAAAGTAAGTAATTGTTTAGTGTGTGCCAAGCAGATATGGACTTGCACAGTAAACTTCTTTTGTGCCTTGGCCCAGAGCAATGATGTGGCCTTATGTCTGCACTGTGCATTGTTCACCTCGAGGTTAATCCAGCATTATCAAAAGTCTCTGTCTGAGTTTGCAACCAGTCTAATGCCCTTCTTTGGCAGCAGACTGCATTGGTTTTTGCAGCCCCTTAACTGAATTTCATAATCCATTGTGGATGAGGCCTCTGGCACAACCCCTAAGCAGGCATCTGAGTTGCAGTTTCTAGCATATTCTCCACACAGCCACTCCTAGCGCTTTTTAACAGCTGAAGACCCTCTAGCACCCGAGTTGTGCATCTGGATTGCAGAAGGAGAAGGCGGGTCCCCATGCTGTTCATATTTTAATACATTCTTGGTGACCATATGGAGGGTTTTGTCCCCTGCCAGTGAACCAAGATCTCGAACATGGCAGTGTCCGAGCATAGTAGGCACAAGGCACGGGCACCTAAGTAGTTACAGCCCAGCTTGCCTTGTCCTAGGCCAGAAGGAAGAAAGGAGGATGGACCCCTAATAGCTGCCATATTGTGCATTTGTTAAGTCCATCCATTAGGCAGCATTATGTTCCGTGTGAGCTCTGTCAGATATCAAGGGGTCAGATGAGTACCTCTCAATAATTGATAAGGGGAGCACAAAAATTGCATTGCCATTTAGCACCTTAGCAAGTCAAGGATGCATATTCAGTGTCTGTGGTGTGTTTGTCATATTTGGTTGTCCAAGCATCCATATTTCCTCTTATCCCCTACTGATGGTTAGGTGGTTGCACCGGTGTCCAGTGAGTCTTCTCCTGCCTTTCCACCAGTCTCTGCATGACTTGCTGGCAGGCATAGAGGAGAGAGTCTTGGCTCCTGCTTCACTACTTGTGACCACATGGTTGGCTGAGATAGTAGAAGCACGTCATTTGCTTTCTTTGGAGGAGCTGTCCTTTTGGTTTAGTAATGTGCCCTCACATAAAATAGACTGACACCAGTGTTAGACCCTGTGCAGGATTTTCAACAACTATGTACCTCTTGCAGTGTATGCTTTCTTCATTGTCCAGGAGCCTGTAACATGCCTCTCAACAATTGCCTTTGCACCTTTGTTAAATCACAGTCTCTGTGAACCTTGGTTGCCCCTTTTGGACCTAGTGTTAAGGATCCTGCATTTTCAGTGCTCTGGGAAAGGGACTTTGAAGGCCCAGAGGTTCTCATTTCTGAGATGGGTAAAGGTAATGAGACAACTTATACCTTTTATCTTCCCAAAATGACACCTATTTGAGGAAACTGTCAGGCTTACAAAGTCTACTGTGGTGTGGGGTTAAGGCTCTTGTTTTATTTGGCTCTCCACCTGCCTTGACCTCTTTGTAGGATGATGGCAGAATGCTGTGAGGTCTTCCATACTGGCTTCAGAATTCAACATTCCTCCAGTTAACAAGTAGACCAAAATGTTGGATTGCTTTGGGAAGAAGGTTTTTACTACTATTTGTATTTTTAGGGCCTTTAACTGACAGACCAATATAATCACATAATAAGACAAGGTTCTCAAATAAGTAGAGGACATAGCAGCATATATTTCTGATGCAGCGGTAGTGTGTGGCTCAACTAAAATGGCTTTTAAATTAGCAGACATATGCTTAGTAACGTGTATATGATAGCACTGATGTCTGCAGCAGATTTAGTTTGTACAGTCATGCTTGGTTAAACAGTATGACCCGTGACAAAGGATATTGAAGAGCAACTATTGAATGTCCCTCTGGGAAAATAGAAGAGACGTGGAAAACAGAGGAATCAGTGAAGCAGGTATTTCTTTCACTGCAATATAATAAGAATTATTTTATGAACCAGTAGCTCATTTATAGGAATTGTTAAAAGCTGGAAAGTAAACAGCTTTCCAAAAGAAGCATGCATAAACTGGTGACAAAGGCTGGCAACAAGGCAGAAGTAAGTCTAGTTAGTCTTCAACCCCCCCCCCCCCAGCATGGTAATATGTAGTACTGAGTGTAGGTACTTTTTTTCTTTTGGCCATAAGCTTAGTAAGAATCTATCAAGAAGCTCAGTCACATCACCCAGTACTAGCAGCGCCCCCCTTCCTGTTGAAAAGTGTAATTCTTCCCCATCTCTAATTAGCTAGCCTAGAAGGCATTCTTTCGTACTTCTGAAGAAAAACAGCTCAGTTTCACTTTGGACAAGTTATGTAATTTTATCAGATTATATCCACAGTTTACAAGTTGATAGGCAAGACCTTTCTGCACACATCAAAATATTCCTCATTTCTCTGGACCAGAGCCAGCATGTACCCCTCTATTCTGGCTCAACTTTAGTATTATGGATTATTAGCAGGACCCCCTTAGCAGAACAGAGGGAAAATATTTTGCTGCAGACTTTCTGGCTCTAGAGAAGGTTGTTAAACAACTATTCTACACATGTCCAAGTAAAATATGTTCTTCAGGGTCACTGGATTTAAGATGTAAACCCACCAGTCCTTGCCACCCCTTCTTGGTTAGTCTGGATGTGAAGGATATGCATCTGTTTATTCCTATCCATAAGAGACCACAGACAGTATCTAAAGTCCACAGTGGAACAGGATCACTTTTAACACACACACACACACACACACACACACACACACACACACACACACACACACGCATGCACGCTCACACCACACGCGCGGGCTCTCACACTCACACACTCTCACACTCACACACGCTCACTCGTACACACTCACACACTCTTACACACTCACACACACACACACACACACACACACACACACACACACACACACACACACACACACACACACACTCGCACTCTCCCTGGAGCCTTTACAAACCTACCCCATAGAAGTGCCCTGGCATTGTGCCGCCCGACGTTCGTTCCCAGTGCCTCTATCAAGTAGAGCCACTGGAGTGATCCCCGGGGTGAAGTTTCGATTTCTCATCCACTGGAGTGATCCCCGGGGTGAAGTTTCGATTTCTCATCCACTCATCAAGATTTCTCCTGAAGAGGGCCAGTGAGATACTCCGCTTGACATGTATTGTAAGTCTATTCCACAGCATGGGCAGTCTCTGGGTTATGAACCTGTCCCTCCTGCATGTTCTGTTGATTGTGGTAATGAGGTGGAGCGTGTGGTGTGGAGTGATTGGGATTTCTTTACATGTAGCATTTCTAACAGAGATGGGTCTGACATGGCTGTGTAAGTCAGAGATCGCTTCTTAGTAGACAATACGAGACAGAGAATAGCCTAGTATCCTCTTAGTGAGGTACTTTTGTGTCCTCTCCAGCTGTTGCAGGTGTCTAGTGAGGTGCATGCTAAATGGGGCATTATGCTCGATGATTGGTCTAATGAGGTAAGAGTAGCGAGAGATGATGACCTCTTTCTTCCTGGATGCAAAACCCTTGGTAATGAAATGTGCCACATAGAAGGACTTTCTGACCACAGTGGCAATGTGGTGGTCGAAGGAGCGGTTACTGTCAACCTGTGTCTCCAGATCTCTTATAACGCCTTCAATGTTCAGTGGGCTCCCATTGATGTGGTAATTAGTGGGAACCGAGTTTCTCCCAAAGGGGATGATGATGCATGTTTTGGCATTAAGCTTAAGGCCATGGTTTTGACACCAGTCATTGGTCTCTGTGAGGCCTCTCTCTAGGATGTCTGTATCACTTGGGGAGTTAATAATGGCTCCCAGCTTGCAGTTGTCTGCGAACGTGGTCAGCCAGAGTCCCTCCTTGTTGGCCTGGACTTCAGAGAAGTAGATGCCAAACAGGGGAGGACCCAGGACCGATCCCTGTGGGACTCCACTCGTGACTGGTCGGCAGTCTGACTTGGAGTCCACTACTTTCACACTATGGTTTCTATCTGTGAGCCAGTTTGCAACCCACCCAATGATAATAGGGGTTGGTGCCTAGTTTGGTGAGTTTATCAATAATTTCTCAGTGAGGAATGGTGTCAAAGGCCTTGACCAGATTGAGGTAGACTGTATGAACTGCCTTGCCCTCATCCACAGCTCTGGTGACTGACTCAAAGAAGTCAACTAGGTTGAGGAGGCATGATCTGCCTTTCACAAAACCAAATTGCATGGGATCTAGAGTTTGGAGATTCCCTATATCCTTGTTAATTCGGTCCATGATGATGCACTCCATAGCCTTGCATATCAGACTCGTCAGGCTAATGGGGCGATAATTCCCAGGGTCTGTAGTCGCTCCCCCTTTATGGAAAGGGATGACTGTAGCAGTGCACCATTCGGTAGGAACAAAGCCTGAGGTGAGGCTGTGAGTGAACAGGGCACACAGATGTGGTGCCAGTTCACTTTGTAGTTCATGTAGAACACAGCCAAGGGATATTGTCGTGTCCCATGGAAGCTGTATTCTTGGCCTTGGACAACGCAGCTTTAACCTGTGCTGCAGTAATGGTGGGTGCCTGGCATTTTTCCAATATTGTGATTGGTTCTTTGGGGGGAGGCTAAAGTTGGCACTGAATCTGTTGGCCAGTATGTTGGCAGTGTCTGTTTTCTCAGTATAGGAGGTACCATTGTGCAGTAACTCAGAGCAAATCTAGGTATTGCTGTGGAGATTCTTGATATAGCTCTAGAAGGCTTTGTGGTTGTTTTTAGTGTCTGCAGCAATTTTCCCTTCATAGCTGGCTTTAGAGGTTTTGATGAGGGATCTCAACTTTTTGAGGCTAATAAAGGAGTTTTTCCAGTCTTGGGACTTCACCATTTTCTTCAACAGTAGTTTCTTCCTTCTGTTGTAGAGTTTATTAATGGCAGGGGACCACCAGATTGGCTTCCTGTTTTGGAGGAAAGCGTCTTGGTTCTGTTGGGTATGGCTAGTTCAATGCATTTATGTACGTGTTCGTACAGTGCTTTGGTGTTATGATTCGGCAGTCGCAGTCATGACACAAATCTATTTTCCATTGGTATGGGTGCCATGAAGTTAGCCACCTCTGTTTTTAGGAACCCAAAGTCAGCTTTGTAGAAGTTTTTCATGGTGGTTACCTTTGCGGGGGGGGGGGGGAGATGTGGATTTCCATGGTGATTAGTTTGTAGTTGGATCTAACCAGGGAGGAATTTGACTGTTGGTGTAGAGCAGCTGTTCCCATGTTAGTAATAACCAGGTCAAGGATGTTTCTTCCTCTAGTTGGGGGTAAGAATGAGCTGGTACAGGGTATTGGAATTGATGAATTCCAGGAAGTGTTGGGCCAGTGTATTGGTGCATGAGTAGTTTTCCCAGTTGATGGAGGGGTAGTTGAAGTCACTTAGTATGAGAGTGTTGGGTTGGACCCTAATAGTTTCCAGGGTGCTTAGGAATGTGGAGTGAGAGTCTTGGGACTTGGTTGGGTACCTATAGCAGCCTACGACCTGAATTTCCGTCTTACACAAAGTTAGCTGTACCTGAAGTATCTCAGGTGCGTTATGCTGGACTACTAGTCTGAAGGTGAGCATATCCTTTATGAATATGGAGACACCACCACTTTTGGAGCTTCTGTCCATGTTCTGTGGCTGAAAGGTATGGAATGAATTGTAGCCTGGTAGTGCAGGGGTGCTTTCTGCTGCTTTAAACCAGGTCTCTGTTACAGCACAAATGTCGATGTTCTCCATTTTGAGGAGTGCTTCGAGCAAGTGCATCTTGAGATTTAGACTTCTAGCGTTGAGCAGCATGACCCACAGATTGCATTTATTTATAGCTGTTACGGTGATAATCTGTTCTTTGGAACACTGCCTAAGAAAAGGCACTATAGGGGTGGCAAGAGCCTTAGCCAGTACCTGGAAACCCAGGGGTGACAGATGCAGGCCATCTCTAGCAAAGCATCGAGGTCTGTCAAGTCATGTCATCCCAAGCAAGACAGATAGTGGATCCCCTTAGAATGACACCAGAAACTTAGCCAGTTGTTGAAGTCAATCATTTTCTGCTTGTACTGTGGTATCATTCTGGTCGACGGTAGGATGCTGCTCAGGACTGGGGTCATACCTGCCTGGGCTACATAATCCGAGAGCTCCACCATGTCTCTTTTCATGTTGTCCAGGGAGGTGCATCTCAAGTTATTTACACCCACATGAATAACGACAGAGTCATACTTGTACTTGTTGTGGAGTGACCTGTGTGTGTGTGTGTGTGTGTGTGTGTGTGTGTGTGTGTGTGTGTGTGTGTGTGTGTGTGTGTGTGTGTGTGTGTGCTTGTGTGTGTTGGATTCTGGTACCTGATAGTTGACTGTTACCTTCTCCTTGTTCAAACTAGTGAGTGGGACATTAGTGTGCCTCATTATTGAGTCACCTATGATTAGTGTATTGGGCAAGCTGTTTTGCTTTAGGGTCTTAGGTTGATATGTGTGTGTGTAAAATTGGGTGGCCGTTTTCGGGGCTTTGCTATTTCCTCCACTGTGATGCGATCTCGGAGTTAGTATATTTAAGTAGGGGGATGTGGTTTATTTTATTTTTTATTTTTTTTAGTCGCGGAACAGCGATTTTTTTTCCCTGGGAAAAAATTCCTGTTCTGTGTTTTCATTATTATTGGGTTTCAGACTTTTATGTTTGATATTACAACGTTCGAACTTGTCAGTTCGACGTAATATAAACCCATATATAGATATAGATCGAGTGGCCTCCAAAAGACATGCGTGAATGGGTGTGCCTTTGCTGAAGGCTGGGCATCGGGATGGCACCAAAAAAAATCTGCTGCCAATCATTAGCAGACCGGAGTTCCGCTGTGGTGACCATTAACCCGGAAAAGCCGAAAAGACAAACAACATACATATGTGTATATATATATATATATATATATATATATATATATATATATATGTATATATATATATATATATATATATATATACTTTTGTTCATCAAAAGTACACCCTTTAAAATCTCAAGAAGCCATCTCTGTTTAAGTGAAAGTGCAGTTTCACGAAAATGCACTTTCATGAAATGCACATTAATGAATGAGGTGTGGTGATTCTGGGATCCTGTGGAACAATAAGTAAGGTGTTATTTACTTGTTATCTACACTTCCAAGGGGTTTGGAAGGTGTAGAACATTTGTGGCTTGGTTATGTAGATCGCTGTACAGTGTTGATAAGGAAATATACCCTTTTCCCACTGCAATTCGATCTTTGAGTTAGTGTATATATAATTAGCCGGAGTGTGGAGGTGCAGGGAGTCTTGCCCCCCCCCTCCTAATATTTATTTTCGTGTTTCTGTGCTTTGGTGATGTGCATTTCGTGAAAGTGCATTTTTGTGAAACTGCACTTTTGCTGAAACAGAGTCTGCTTTTTGAGATTTGATAGGGTGCACTTTTGATAAACAAAAGTAGACCCATGTGCGAAAAGGATGGAAAGACCCTTTCTGCTGTGGGCAATCATTTTTTCCACTCACCATAGACCTTAATTCAAGAATCCGAGGAGCATTGGAAAGATGTATTTCAGAAAATCACGCACATGGAGAAAGTTCCCCCACAGGCAGGGAGGGGAACAATGATGAAAGGCACCACCCTCGCTGCAAAAGGGCTCAGCTTCATCAAAGGTTCAGAGATACCTTCTTTGGCAAGCCCTTTCAATGCTTCTGAAAGGAGGCTTGATTGCTCTTCTCTGGAGGCAGTGACACGTCGACTGTCCCTGCACCAGAGAGACTGGCTAAAAGTAACAAACAATACCTGGGTGCAAAGGATCATATCCAGAGAATACTTTATACCCTTTTCCTGTGCATCTCCCCAAAGCAAAAAAACTCCTCAGTGTTCCACCCAGTCAGAGGGAGCAAGCAGCCAGCTAGATACAAAGGCTGTTACAGAAAAGAGTCATCCAAGAAGTCCCCCAGAACAGAGAGGATCTGGAACTTACTCAAGGTTCTTTTTAATATAAAAAAAAACAGAGGACTGGAGGGCTATTTTGGATCTCATCAAATTGAACAAATCATTTCAGCGGAGCAAGTTCTGGATGGTCACAGTTTAGTCCATTTTTTCGTTTTTGGAAAAGGACAACTGGATCTGCTCGATAGACCTTCAGGATGTGTACTACCACATAAAGATGGGCAGGTGCTCCAGAGGGCATTTATGCTTCTGGCTGGGAGCCAGTCACTGTCATTTCAGAGTACTGAATATTTATTGCACTTGTTAAATGTTCACAGGCAATTGCGTTTTTATCTACATAGAATGAAAGACGCAAGAAAAGTCAACTATGTATTTCCTTCTCTGAGACTAAATTAGGTTTCCGGTATCCAGGGTCACATTAGCCAGATGGATCACAGATATGCATATCCTTTATTTACAAGAGTCAGGGCTTAGAACTGCCTAAAATTGTTCGAGTTCATTCCACTAGAGTAATGTCTACTTCCTACGTCTTTCAATAAAGGGCGTCCATGGATGATATTTGTGCAGCAGCCACCTGGGCACCCCCCCCCCCCAATAACTTTATTACTCGTTACAAGTTGGATTTGGTCTCCAGGGATAGAGCTTCCTATGGCTCGATGGTTCTGAAGAATATCCTTCCATAAGGTCACCCAGAAATAAGGTAACTGGGGACACTGTCCCATTGTCGAGTGTAAAATGAAAGTTGACAGCATCAAATAAAAAGTTATGTGCTTACCATAAAGTTCCATCTGTGTTGTCAATTTTCATTTTTTCCTCAACAACCCACTCCCTGTCCCCATCCCTGTTTATTCTAGTGGAACAAATTGAACCAAAAATGGACTTTCCCTATATATATATATATATATATATATATATATATATATATATATATATATCTATATATATATGTATACACACACACACACACATATATATATATATATATATATATATATATATATATATATATAGATAGATGTATACTTGCAGCAAACAAGATATGAGGAATTTTAAGAGAGATGCATTGTGGGTAGGGAAGGGAGTTTGAGAGCTCTTTGGTTGACGCAAGCTTTTGCAGTGGCTGAGTTGGATCTGAACCCATATGTTGAGGAAAAAAATGAAAATTGACAACCCAGATGGAACATTATGGTGAGTGCATAACTTTATTTTAAATTGAAGTTAGAAAAACGTGAACTAAATAAAACTGATTTCAAGAAGTAAATCAAACGAGAATATATAGATTTTTAAGTAATAATACTTAAGTGTTATTATATTAGCATGAAAATAATGTAAAGTAAAAATTCCTAGAAACTTCACAGGTTCTGATAGTGGATGCTTTGCATGCATATTGGGGACTTCTGGGTGCTTCCCTGGTTTAGGGGAGATGTGCAGATGTTAGAGGCTAAGGTTTGTCATCAAGCAGCTGGAGTTACTGGCAGTGTTTTCACTCTGATAGCGAAAAGACTGGAGCCTCCCCATTGTAGCCAACCAGATGGTCCATTGTATGCTGTTTGAAGATACAGGGTGTATGTGTTTGTAACCCATGTGTAGAGAGTTGATGTTGGTCTGGAGGGTGCTGCATCACACTTACAGCTTCTGTTATCTTCAATTAAATATGCTTGTGGAATCTTTTTGCTACTATTGCAGTACTGTACTGTGCATGATGATTCAGAAACCTCATTTGTTTAGCATTTTTTTGGGAGTAAGGCACCCTGGGAAATTAACTGTGTGTATCTTACAAGGGAATGCATCCTTCTTCTGTTTTGCTTTTTTTCAAGTAAAAAGGATAATCCTGCCATCCCAAGGGTGAGCTGTCTGCTGAGAAGGCCAAAAAAGTTAGGACTGATCCGGTTGCTGTCCACCTTCCCCCCTGGACATCTTTCTCGAGGTTGGTGAAAGCCCAGAAGATCATTCTGTGGTTGCTTCGGATTCCTTTTCCGTGACCGTGTTTGAAGGTCAGCATGGATCTGGCTTCTCACATGCCCTCTGAGGCTTTTCAAACATCTGCAGTTACTGTTGAGGGGGAACCTAGGCTGATTATATCCAAAGGACTGATGGGGATTCCTCAGATTTTAGTTGGTGACAAGATTCCTACAACCATTGAGTCTCTCCAGTGGTCTGATCCTCAGAGGGAGTTTCATGTGGACGTCCCACAGAAAAAGAAACAAAAACAAAGCATAATTCCAGTGTTGTTAAGGATCCCCAGTATGAATGGCAGGATTTAGCTCAGGGTGCATTTAATGCTTTGATGCCTTGAAGCCTCCTCAGAGGGTCTCTGCGCTTGCTCCTCCCTGGTCTTCCACTCCGCTTAAGAGGCATAGGGTATTGACCTGGACATGGGGCAAGAATTTTTGAGTTACTCTAGCCAATTCCGTTCCCCCTTGGACTACAGTTCAGAGGATGAGGACTCCATAAGTCCAGTTTCTACTCTAGAGGAGCTCTCCTTTGGGGTTACCATTGCCCATAAGATGGATTATGTTAAGTGGGATCGTTCTCAAGTCTCTTGAGATTCAAAAAAGTTAATGTGAGCTCCTACAGGTATGCTCCCAAACCTTCTGCTGTAATGGATAATTTTTCAGCAACTTCTATAGGCCTTGACTCTCAGCCCCTTGCACCTAAAAAGCCAAATAGATTCTGTAAAGTGCCTGAATAATGCAACCCTTCTGCTGACCCTTCTGTAATGTCAGTCTCCATTGACAAGCCTTCAAAGCTATTACATGCTACCAATCTGTTGCCTTCTGATAAGGATAGTAGGGATGTAGAAAGGCTAGACAAGAAAGTTTAGACTGCTGCCACTTTATCCTTTCTGCCCATCAGTACCAGAACCATATGACCAGGTATGATGTTCTTCGTGTTTCACTGTTGCAGTCATTACATTTGGGTAATCTCCTGGCAGGTTGCCCTCAGTCGGCCTGAATTCCAAAGTCTTGGGTCCTGCATTGGTTGCAGTCTCCTCTTCCATGATGTCAGGGGTATAAAACATGCAGCCGACACCATTTTCTTCAGTCTTTCTTGCCACTCTGTGCCCAAAGCAGAAGCATTTCGCAAGTGCCGGTCGGCCGACTACTGAAATATTCGCGTTTGAGTTTCAGAACCGAAGTCTTCAATACAGCTAAGTACCCCGTTGGGGAAACTTTTTTCTTGCTTTTTACCAATGTCAGAAAAAGATAATAATTGTATTACTTGTGGGAAGCAAATACCTCATAAGGATTTCCATTTATACTGTATTCCTTGCTTAGGCCCTGATTACAACGTGCCTGGCTGTCGGTTTTGTGCTAGATTTAACCAACGCACTATTAAGCGTCGGTATATTTTTGCATCTAAGCATTTTGGAAACAGATTCAACTACCCAGAGATGTTGTCGGATAGCAATCCGACTACCGGAGTACATAAAAAACGTAAAGAAAAGGACAATGAAAGGCAGTCTAGATCCAAATCTGACAACGAAGATTCTACTAAGCCAGTCGCCGGTTCGCTGGTACTCAGTGAGGTGCTTTCGCAGCCCCTGATACCCACTACCTTCGAGTCACAGGCCTCTACCGACACCCATGTGGAGTCTGGCATGCCGCAAGGTACTCAAGGTATTGGACCGATGGATGTTTCTCCCTCGGATGGGTCCGGAGCTGCTGAGCAGGCACCTGCTTCTGAAGGTGTATTCAGACCTCAACATTTTTATATCAAACCGACAAAAGCTGCAAAACCAAAGGCGAAGACACCTTCTAAAACTAAAAAAAAACGATGCTTGAGCCACGTGCACAGGCCTCTATGCCTAAAAAACAGATTATCAAAATGGCTGAAGACTTTATTACCTTGATCAGGGGTACCCATTCCCCTCCAGATAAGAGGCCTAGGCAAGACACTGACTATGAATCTTCAGATCAGGTTTCTATTTCTTCTGATCAGGAATTGTCTTTACCTCCCTATGGAGGATTCTGATGCTGAGGACTCTATTCCATCTGCATCTCCTCCTGAGGATTATTCATTTGGAGAAACCTTGCATACTTTGAGGGAGCATTTTCACTGGGAGAGTCAAGACTTCTCAGAATCGGAAAAGAGGCTCAGGGATTTCCTCCTTCTCCCTCAGCACAAGCCTTTAGCGATTCCCCCTGTGTTAGACATTGTGGATGATGTTTTTTCGGAGTCAAGCTGACCCCTGACTCTTTACTTCCGGCTCCCAGTAAGCCTGACTGGTATTACAGGGTCCCTGACTCTCATAAATTTTTATTTAGAAACCCTGCTGCTGATCCTGAAACTATTTCACAGGGTCCCAAGGGAGTTAAGGCCTCAACAGCAAAAAACCCTACCCCCTCCGACAGAGATTCAAGGGCGCTGGACAGATGGGGAGAAAAGGTTTATACATCTGCAACCTTGGCACTTAGGGCCTTAAACTGTCAATTTCATATGGTTAAGTACCAACAACATGTTATGGGATTGCTGAAACAGAAAACTATGTTGATTTCAGTATGTGCAGAAAATAAGGAATTGCAGGAACTATTCCATGCAGCTGAACAAGTTGGGAAGCATACTTTACAATGTGGTTTTGATTCTTTAGAGGCCTCCTGCAGGGTCACAGTTACTGGATCTGTGATTATAGGCATGCCTGGTTAAAGGAACAAAATTTGCCTGATCATGTTAAAGCTAAATTACTAGATGCGCCTTTACAGCATGATTCTCTGTTTGGTATTAAAGCAGAAGAGGTTTTAAAGAAAATGGAAGGCAAAGCTAAGTCTATGCAAACTGTTAAAGATTTCTTACAAGTGCAGCCACCTAGATTCAGTAGACACTGGCCTACAAAAAATTGGTCCTTTCCTGTGTCAGACAAAGCTCAAAGGGGCAAATCCAGATGCCCTAAGGGTTCCAGATACCAGGCCTCAAGACTCCTACAGGTCAAAGCAATGGGGCGCATCCACCTCCAAATCTGGAGGAGATAAAGCGCAAACCTACAGAAAGCAATCCCAATGACTACCCTCTGTCTACACCAAGCACTTATCTTTTGGCAGCACCCATGGGGGAAAATTAGCACTGTTTGCTCAAAATTGGCAGTTAACCCAGGACAAGTGGGTACTGAACATCATATCACAGGGATACAGATTCCATTTCCACACTCTGCCAATGACAAGTGGTTGGCCAGACCTGCCAAAAAAAACAATGGGCAGAGGCACAGAAACAGGTTACGTCCCTCATGGATATGGGGGCCTTTCAGACAGTACCAGAACAGGAAAAAGGACAAGGTTTTTACTCAAGACTTTTCTTGGTACCCAGAAAGGACAAGGCCTGGTGGCCAATACTGGATTTATCGATTTTGAATGCATACCTGGGCATTCCAAAATTCAAAATCCTCACTTTGCAACAGCTTCTGCCCATGCTGGGCAAGAATGCTTGGCTGGTGACTTTAGACTTAAAAGAGGCATACCTGCATGTCCCAATCAGACTGTCATGCAGAAGATACCTTAGATTCAAGGCTAGCTTAATGCATTACCAATTCTCTGCACTGCCCTTTGACTTATCTACTGCGCCCAGGGTCTTTACAAAATGCCTGTCACCAGTAATTGCATTTTGCAGACAAAGGAGTATTCAAACATATCCTTACTTGGACGACTGTCTCATCCAAGCAGAGAACAAGGACACTCTTCTACGACACCTGGCGTTTGTGAAAAGGCTTCTAGCATGCCTTGGGTACACAATAAACGAAAAGAAGTCACAACTGGTACCCTCTCAAAAGATAACATTCCTGGGTGCAGGCTTGCATGCAACTGCCCAGATGGCTTACCTCATGCCAGACAAACAAAGGCAACTGACTACTTTCAAACTGATGGCAACAAAAACCCAGTCTTCTGCAAGACAAATTCTGCAGGCTCTGGGCTTCATGGCATCCTGCATCCTACTAATTCCATATGCAAGACTGCATATGAGGAAACTTCAATGGTACCTAATAAGTTTATGGAGTCAACATTCACACAGTCTGGAAACAATGATTCCTCTCATCCCCTGCCTGCAACAGGAGTTTCTATGGTGGGCAAAAGCCTGTCACCAAAATATGGGACTGCCCTTCACTCTACCCCCTGCCAGCCAAACCTTAATAACAGACGCATCAGGTTATGCCTGGGGGACCCACATGGCAGGAAGATGCATTCAGGGCTTATGGGCACCAAATCAAATGTATCTGCATATAGGTTCATAGGTTTATACTAGGCTATCTGCCCTAAGGCATTTATAAGCCTAGCCCAAATTATTGTGGCTTACGCCACCCCTTATATGAAAAAATACTGTGCCCATTAGTTTGTTGTGCCTCTGTCCAGCAGTGACCCAGAGATGATTCCCGGGGTAAACCTACGATCTCCCATCCACAGGTCTAGATTTCTCTTGAACAGAGTCAGCGAGGTGCTCTGCCTCACATGGACCGGGATTTTATTCCACAGCATAGGGAGTCTCTGAGTGATAAATCTATCCCTCCAGCACGTCCTATTTATATCCGTGCTAAGGTTTAAGTCGCTTGCTCTAGTGGTTTTGGTGGATTTGGATTTTTGAGGTGGAGCATGTCCATTAATTCCGGGTTGGACATGGCCTTGGTGGCACAGTTCAGAGGATCAGGACTCCATAAGTCCAGTTTCTACTCTAGAGGAGCTCTCCTTTGGGGTTACCATTGCCCATAAGATGGATTATGTTAAGTGGGATCGTTCTCAAGTCTCTTGAGATTCAAAAAAGTTAATGTGAGCTCCTACAGGTATGCTCCCAAACCTTCTGCTGTAATGGATAATTTTTCAGCAACTTCTATAGGCCTTGACTCTCAGCCCCTTGCACCTAAAAAGCCAAATAGATTCTGTAAAGTGCCTGAATAATGCAACCCTTCTGCTGACCCTTCTGTAATATCAGTCTCCGTTGACAAGCCTTCAAAGCTATTACACACTACCAATCTGTTGCCTTCTGATAAGGATAGTAGGGATGTAGAAAGGCTAGACAAGAAAGTTTAGACTGCTGCCACTTTATCCTTTCTGCCCATCAGTACCAGAACCATATGACCAGGTATGATGTTCTTCGTGTTTCACTGTTGCAGTCATTACATTTGGGTAATCTCCTGGCAGGTTGCCCTCAGTCGGCCTGAATTCCAAAGTCTTGGGTCCTGCATCGGTTGCAGTCTCCTCTTCCATGACGTCAGGTCGTCAGGAGTATAAAACATGCAGCCAACACCATTTTCTTCAGTCTTTCTTGCCACTCTGTGCCCAAAGCAGAAGCATTTTGCAAGTGCCGGTCGGCCGACTACTGAAATATTCGCGTTTGAGTTTCAGAACTGAAGTCTTCCATACAGCTAAGTACCCCGTTGGGGAAACTTTTTTCTTGCTTTTTACCAATGTCAGAAAAAGATAATAATTGTATTACTTGTGGGAAGCAAATACCTCATAAGGATTTCCATTTATACTGTATTCCTTGCTTAGGCCCTGATTACAATGTGCCTGGCTGTCGGTTTTTTGCTAGATTTAACCAACGCACTATTAAGCGTCGGTATATTTTTGCATCTAAGCATTTTGGAAACTGCTGAGCAGGCACCTGCTTCTGAAGGTGTATTCAGACCTCAACATTTTTATATCAAACCGACAAAAGCTGCAAAACCAAAGGCGATGACACCTTCTAAAACTAAAAAAAATGATGCCTGAGCCACGTGCACAGGCCTCTATGCCTAAAAAACAGATGATCAAAATGGCTGAAGACCTTATTACCTTGATCAGGGGTACCCATCCCCCTCCAGATAAGAGGCCTAGGCAAGACACTGACTATGAATCTTCAGATCAGGTTTCTATTTCTTCTGATTCCTCTTCTGATCAGGAATTATCTTTACCTCCCTATGGAGGATTCTGATGCTGAGGGCTCTATTCCATCTGCATCTCCTCCTGAGGATTATTCATTGCATACTTTGAGGGAGCATTTTCACTGGGAGTGTTAAGACTTCTCAGAATCGGAAAAGAGGCTCAGGGATTTCTTCCTTCTCCCTCAGCACAAGCCTTTAGCGATTCCCCCTGTGTTAGACATTGTGGATGATGTTTTTCCGGAGTCAAGCTGACCCCTGACTCTTTACTTCCGGCTCCCAGTAAGCCTGACTGGTATTACAGGGTCCCTGACTCTCATAAATTTTTATTTAGAAACCCTGCTGCTGATCCTGAAACTATTTCACAGGGTCCCAAGGGAGTTAAGGCCTCAACAGCAAAAAACCTACCCCTCCGACAGAGATTCAAGGGCGCTGGACAGATGGGGAAAAAAGGTTTATACATCTGCAACCTTGGCACTTAGGGCCTTAAACTGTCAATTACATATGGTTAAGTACCAACAACATGTTATGGGATTGCTGAAACAGAAAACGATGTTGATTTCAGTATGTGCAGAAAATAATGAATTGCAGGAATTATTGCATGCAGCTGAACATGTTGGGAAGCATACTTTACAATGTGGTTTTGATTCTTTAGAGGCCTCCTGCAGGGTCGCAGTTACTGGATCTGTGATTATAGGCATGCCTGGTTAAAGGAACAAAATTTGCCTGATCATGTTAAAGCTAAATTACTAGATGCACCTTTACAGCATGATTCTCTGTTTGGTATTAAAGCAGAAGAGGTTTTAAAGAAAATGGAAGGCAAAGCTAAGTCTATGCAAACTGTTAAAGATTTCTTACAAGTGCAGCCACCTAGATTCAGTAGACACTGGCCTACAAAAATTGGTCCTTTCCTGTGTCAGACAGAGCTCAAAGGGGCAAATCCAGATGCCCTAAGGGTTCCAGATACCAGGCTCAAGACTCCTACAGGTCAAAGCAGTGGGGCGCATCCACCTCCAAATCTGGAGGAGATAAAGCGCAAACCTACAGAAAGCAATCCCAATGACTACCCTCTGTGTACACCAAGCACTTATCTTTTGGCAGCACCCATGGGGGAAAATTAGCACTGTTTGCTCAAAATTGGCAGTTAACCCAGGACAAGTGGGTACTGAACATCATATCACAGGGATACAGATTCCATTTCCACACTGCCAATGACAAATGGTTGGCCAGACCTGCCAAAAAAAACAATGGGCAGAGGCACAGAAACAGGTTACGTCCCTCATGGATATGGGGGCCTTTCAGACAGTACCAGAACAGGAAAAAGGACAAGGTTTTTACTCGTATCGATTTTGAACGCATACCTGGGCATTCCAAAATTCAAAATCCTCACTTTGCAACAGCTTCTGCCCATGCTGGGCAAGAATGCTTGGCTGGTGACTTTAGACTTAAAAGAGGCATACCTGCATGTCCCAATAAGACTGTCATGCAGAAGATACCTCAGATTCAAGGCTAGCTTAATGCATTACCAATTCTCTGCACTGCCCTTTGACTTATCTACTGCGCCCAGGGCCTTTACAAAATGCCTGTCACCAGTAATTGCATTTTGCAGACAAAGGAGTATTCAAACATATCCTTACTTGGACGACTGTCTCATCCAAGCAGAGAACAAGGACACTCTTTTACGACACCTGGCGTTTGTGAAAAGGCTTCTAGCATGCCTTGGGTACACAATAAATGAAAAGAAGTCACAACTGGTACCCTCTCAAAAGATAACATTCCTGGGTGCAGGCTTGCATACAACTGCCCAGATGGCTTACCTCATGCCAGACAAACAAAGGCAACTGACTACTTACTTCAAACTGATGGCAACAAAAACCCAGTCTTCTGCAAGACAAATTCTGCAGGCTCTGGGCTTCATGGCATCCTGCATCCTACTAATTCCATATGCAAGACTGCATATGAGGAAACTTCAATGGTACCTAATAAGTTTATGGAGTCAACATTCACACAGTCTGGAAACAATGATTCCTCTCATCCCCTGCCTGCAACAGGAGTTTCTATGGTGGGCAAAAGCTTGTCACCAAAATATGGGACTGCCCTTCACTCTACCCCCTGCCAGCCAAACCTTAATAACAGACGCATCAGGTTATGCCTGGGGGACCCACATGGCAGGAAGATGCATTCAGGGCTTATGGGCACCAAATCAAATGTATCTGCATATCAACCAGAAAGAGATGCTAGCTGTTCAAAATGCCCTTACAGCCTTCAAGGACTTACTTCATCCAGGACAATTACTGATAAAGACGGACAACACCACAGTCATGTGGTATATAAACAAGCAAGGGGGCACACACTCATACCCCCTTTGCAGATTAGCCATGGCACTGTGGGACACAGCTTTGACCTACCAAATAAATCTTCAAGCTCAATTCCTGCCAGGAAAACAGAACACTCTGGCAGACGATTTAAGCAGAAACCTGATGGATCCTCATGAGTGGAAACTAAATCCACAAGTATTCAGCATGATAACAGAGACATGGGGGAGCTCAGACATAGATCTATTTGTCTCTCCTCAAAATTATCAATTGAAAAGATTCTGCACAAGGACTGATTACAGACAAGCATGGAAAGTGGACGCCCTATCCTTCAGTTCGAAAAACCTGTCAGTTTACGCCTTTCCTCCTCTGCCTCTTCTACCCAAGGTCTTCCTAAAAGTCAGACAAGAGAAGCCAAAGATGATATTAATTGCCCCAGACTGGCCCCGCCCAATAGTGGTACCCAATCCTAAGGAATTTGTCTCAATACCCAGCTTGGACCTTGCCTCAAAGACCACAACTACTGTCCCAGCAAAACAATCAGATCCTGCACAATCAACTACAGACTCTGAACCTGGCAGCATGACTAATCATACGAATGACACCTGTCAGTAAAGCTGTGATGGATGTCATTTTGGAAGCCAGAAGGCCTAGTACTAGAACTGATACAGCAGAACCACATATTCTTCAGATATTACAATACTTAACTGAGATGCTTGACAAAGGCCTATCTTTCTCATCAATCAAAATCCATGCCTCTGCCATTTCAGCTCATTACAATACAGAGCCACTTATCTTTTCTCATCCTTTACTAAAGCAGTATCTTAGAGGAGCCAAATACCTAAGGCCTCCTAGTAGATCACCATTACGTGCATGGGACCTCAATTATGTGTTGGAAAAGCTCACCCTGCCTCCATTTGAACCAGCCGCTACCACTGATATAAAGTTCTTATCATAGAAGACAGCTCTGCTACTAGCAATTACTTCAACAAGAAGAGTTTCAGAGCTACAGGCCCTCATGGCTGTAGAGCCTTTTGTTATATTTTACCCAGACAGAGTGTCTCTGAGGACAAATCCTACTTTTATGCCTAAGGTGGTTTCCAGTGTGGCTCTTAACCAAACTATTCATCTGCCAACTTTCTATCCAAATCTGCACAACAAAGGGGAGAGAATTCTGCATTCCTTGGATGTACACAGACAGCTAAGATTCTACTTGGGCAGGACAAAAGCTCTAAGAAAAACTGAGCAATTACTAGTATCATATGCTGCAGGATCAGAAGGAAAGGCTATCTCAAAGCAGACAATTTCAAAGTGGATAAGCCACTGCATCCGTTTCTGCTACTTACACCATGGTAAACCTGTGCCCAAGGGCATTAGGTCTCATTCCACCAGAGCTGCAGCTACTTTGGCAGCCTTTCTCAGAGGAGTACTAACCAAAGACATTCTAGAGGCTGCTACTTAGAGTTCTGTTCACAACTTTACAAAGCATTACCATTTGCCTCTCTACTCTCTACTCTAAGTCTAGGGCAGGCTTTGCCACTGCAGTGCTGCAGGGTCTTTATAGCAGCACCTAATGCTGTTTAGCTCCAGCCTCCCAACCATAGCTTTGGGATTATACCCAAATGTAATGACTGCAACAGTGAAACACGAAGAACATAGTACAGTTGTGTACATATACCATAAATGTAGATGTTCGAGTGTATTCACTGTTGCAGTCTAGGTTACCCTCCCGCCATCCCCCTGTCATTCTACAGTTTATCTTGATGTGTGTGTATGTATATATATATATATATATGTGTGTATATATATAATATTGCTACCTTTTTGGGGGCAGCTGACATCGGGGGCAAGAAAAACTAAAGAAAGTAGCATTGGCTGCATGTTTTTTACCCCTGACTACCTGACGTCATGGAAGAGGAGACAGCAACTGACGCAGGACCCAAGACTTTGGAATTCAGACCGACTGAGGGCAACCTGCCAACAGATTACCCAAATGTAATGACTGCAACAGGGAATACACTCGAACATCTACATTTATGGCAAGTGTACACAACTGTACTTTTGCCCCCCCCCCCCCCTTCACAGGTTTCTAATGTGGTTTCTGACCTTCCTGACTCTGAGGGGAAGGCTTTGGCCTTTCCCTGCTGGCCTTTAATTCTTATGTTTCCTGCCACTCAAATCAAATGCAACTGATGCCTGTTTCAGAAATGTTGCCTTTGATTCAGGAATGAGGTATTTTTATTGGCTTCATCTGATGACATTAAACCCAAACTTTTGGATGATCCTTTGGATAATTAAAAATCTCTTTGGATCTGCTGCAGCTTACCTTTTCAGGTCTCTCCAGGACAAGGGACAGCATTGCAGGAGCTGAAACATATTTTTATTTCTCCTTTTCCTAAGTTTCAGAGGAATTATCCAAATGCTTTTGTTCATAGGCAGTCTTGCCCTAATCCTAAGGGCAGTAAGGGGTTTAGACTCCTGCCTCACAGAAATCTGCTTTCCAGGACAAGTCGGTTCTGTTTGACATTTTGACTCCTCCTACTGTCTGTTAGGTTCTCTTGCCCCTCCATCTGTCCCTCTCTCTTCCGAACTGGCTACGGATCACTTCATATTCTTGCTTCTGTCCATTAACCATCAGAGATGCATTATTTTTTTGGAAGTCCCTTCCTCCCTTTTCAGGCATTCCTCAGCCGCCTTGGGAACAGATCTTTTATTTTCTAAAGGTTCTTCATTCTGTTTTGACTCAGGGCACCATTCAAGCCATGACTCCTGCCCAGGTAAGGAAGTGATTTCACTTCATAATGTTTTTGGTCCCACAAAAGTATGACACCTGGAGGGCTTTTCTGGATCTGTCCAAGCTAAACACCTTTCTCAAAATTCCTTCCTTTTGGATGTTGTCTTTGCAGACATCATTTCCTCTTCTTTTACATTAGGCATTTCTGGTTTCTCTGGATCTCAAGGATGCATACTTTCACATCCCCATCCATTCTCTCTTCCGGATTTTTTGTTTTTACTTTTCTCTCTTCCTTACATTTTCAGCTCTCTGCTTTGTCCTTTGGCCTCTTTATATTCACCAAATGCCTCTCTCCTGTCATTGCTTTTTGCAGGATGCGAGGAATTCAGATCTTTCCCTATTTAAATGATCTGCTGATTCATTCTCCTTCCCCCAGCACTCTACTTCAGGATCTCAAGGATCTCAAGTTTACTACTACTCTGTTATAGAGTCTGGGATTCAGCATAAACTTTCAGAAATCAGTTCTGACACCTTACCAGGATCATACTTTCTTCAGCTGCAGATTTCATTCAGTTCCAATGATAGCATCTCTGCCTAGCCCCAAGGCTCTCCTCAATTGCCTTTTTCCAATCCCTTCATTGTCTAGTATCTGTCATGGCCAGGGAATTTCTCAAGGTTCTTGGGTTCATGGCTTCCATCATGCTGCTTCTTGCCAGTCTCCATATGAGGAAGTTTCAGTGGTACCTCTAGTCAGTGTAGCTTCAGCATTGCCACCCCCTTGACATCCCTTTACTTTCCCTTCCCTGCCTCAAGCTCAAGCTTCATTGCTGGATTCATCAACTTTCCCTCAACATGGGGCTTCTTTGTCAAGCTCCATTTCCATCTCCGAAGCTCTTTGCAGATGCTGCAGACAGGGGGTGGGGTGTCTTCTGTTTTCTCCTTAAGGTTCAGGGTTTCTGGTCTCCTCATCAGAGGTCAGACCATATCGGTATAAGGGAGATTATGGCTCTGCTTCTGGCTCTTCAGGCTTTTCATACCAGGCCCCTCGAAGTTTTTACAGACAATATTACAGCAATGTGGTATTTCAACATGCAAGGAGGTACACACAAGGTTCTATCTTCTTTGCAGAATAGCTTTTTATGTCTGGAATCTAGCCATACAGTGTCAAGTGACTCTTCAGGCAGTTTACTTCCCTCAGAGCACAATCTAGTGGCAGACACCTTGAGCAGGTGCAGCACACAAGCTGATGAATGGAGGCTTCACAGAGATGTGCTTCTGGACATTGTCCGTCAGTGGGGTATTCCTGAGGTAGATCTTTCTGCCTCCACTCTGAACAGGCAACTTCCTCAATTCTGTTCCAGAGTCCAAAGTTCTCTGGCTTGGAAAGTTGATGCCCTGTCTTTTCCTTGGAAGGGGATGTTTGAGTATGCCTTCCCCTCCCTTCCTCTGTTACCACGAGTCTTGCACAAAATCAGGCAGGACTCTTCCAGCATCTTGCCAGTGACTCCTTTTTGGACCAGACAGCACTGGTTCCCCCTTCCTTCTCCCTTGGCCAGGGTTAGTCACCACAAGTTACCTCATGGGGTGAAGCTTCTCACATAAGACATGGGATCTCCTATTCATCTTCACGTGTCCACTCCTCAGCTGACACTGTGGATGATAGGTTTTGATCCTTTTCAGACATCTCTTTTCTGAGAATGTGCTTTGGGTTCTGCAGGAGGCCAGAAACCCACTACCAGGAAATCACATATGCCCAAATGGAAAAGATTTTTTCTGGTGCCTCTCTTGCCATCAGGATTCTCTGTCAATGGAGGTCTCTCTGTGCTTATTTATGCGATAAGCTCCATGCTGGGTTGGCATATTCTTCAGTGATAGCTCATCTGTCATCATTTTCTACTTGTCTGTCATTTGTTCCTCCTCTGGCCTTTGGTTTGAGGACAAACAATTTATTAAAAGCCTCCTTCATATCCAGTCTCACAGGAAAATCTATTCCACATTCCTGAGACCTCATTTTCGTACTTAAGAAACTAATCCAGGCTCCTTTTGAGCCTACTTCGGCTTCCTTGCAACATCGTACTTTGAAAACTGTTCTGCTTTTGAAAAACCACAAAAGAAAGGAAAACTGTTAAAAATAAACCACACTGGAGCCAGAGTAAAGTCGAGCGCTTTTGTCCCATTTATTACAGAACAACTTCAGAACTAAAGAACAATTACAACAATTTCCTTTTGTAAAAGCATCAGTTCTGACATTTCCTCAAATAATTAATATAAAGTAAAAAAAAAAATGTATATACATACGTCTACCTAACCATATTAATATAGACTATTGCTTGCCCCTATCTATCAGAAAATGTGTGTATATGTTTATAAAAATATTTATATTTACATTACACAACTAAGAGTTATTAACATAATTTAAATGACTTTTCACAGAACTTTTATCATATATACCTGGGCTTATTTCCGCCCTTAAGAGTGCTTTTGACTCTTACTTCAGCTAAGAGTGTGTGTGAACTTCAGTCTGTCATGGCCATTACTTCTTTTTTAGTTTTTCATAGACAAAGGTGTCTGTTCGTACTAATCCTTCTTTTATGGCCAGGGTAGTCTATGAATTTTCCCTTAATCAGTCTATTCATCTTCCTTCCTTTTTCTTTCACTGCAGTCTCCCATTGAAAAGGTTATTCACACCTTGAATGTGCATAGACACTCCGATACTATTTAGACAAAACTGAAGTTATTTGTAAATTTGATCAGCTTTTTGTTTCTTTTCATCCAAGGACTTTGGGGTTGGATGTTTCTAAGCAAACCATATCTCCCTGAATTTCTAAAGCCATTTTCTTCTGTTGTTCATTTCATGGCAAATGTCTGTCTTTGTCTGCAAAGGCACATTCTACTATGGCAGTTGCCTCCTCTGGTGCTTTTTCAGGGTGTGGATGCCAGTTCTATACTTGGGGTCCTCTCTCTATACTTTCATTAAATGTTACAAGTTGGATGTTATTTCCAGGGCCAGAGCAGGTTTTCCAGTGCAATTCTGGATGGGTTTGTGGAGAGTTCCTATCTGTCTTCTGCCTCCAAGGCTTCCTCTTGAGCTCTTGTACTCATATTTAGGTGAAGGGTACTGCAACAGTGATATGGAAGGGCAAAGTACAGTTGTGTAAAATTACAGTAGATGCCCTTCTCTTTACTGTTGCAATATTCGCTCCTTCCCCTCCGTCCTGACTCTTGCCCTGGATTCTGTTTCCCTCCTGGTTGGGGAGGCCCTTCTTCCATCTTTATTTTTCTTTCTGGATGCACGTTCCTTTTTGTCCCTGAGGATATTCTGTTCCTCCTGGGCCTTTTTAATTTCTGAGTATGTATGTCCATACTTC